>NC_091952.1:83059851-83359851 GCF_031021105.1 Erythrolamprus reginae | reverse complement strand
ACAAAATTGATTGTGTTTTCTTGAATAAAATCAGTCAATTTAGCTATTTCTGCTAAATCCATCACGTTTTGAAAGCATTAATTCATCCATTGTGAGATTCAGAGAGGAATCTGTTTTAAAAGTGAAGAAGCTAAAAAGCAGAGATTGTTTTTTTTATTATTTCCATTTTTCCATTTTCTTTTGATTTCAAACTACCATGCCCATAGTTACATGAGCAAGAATAAAATGCATTTGAACATAATAGATTTTTCTTTCCTCCTGCATAACTGACATTAGTAAACACCCTATGATGTCTAGTGCCGGACACACTCAAGACATTATTTAAAATTACCATTGAAATCACTGACACCATTGCACAGTTGTCTATTCCATTTATCATTATACCTGCAGAATGATGGTCCCATAGGCATTCTTCAGCAGATTTACTACCTCAGCATGAGACAGACCATCCAAAGGTTGCCCATTAATACTGACAATCCTATCACCAACCTAAAATAGAAAGGAAAAGACAGAACATAAATAGAAATATGGGTAGCATCAGGGATACTGGAATGATCGACCTGTTTTGCAAGTGTGGCACTGCACAGTCATGCTTCTTATTTATAAAAACACAATAGTCCAATTTATAATACCCACTAGAAGTATTTCAGCCACATGAATTTGTCTCTAAAATTAATGTATTTTCTAAGGCAGGGGTCCCCAACCCATGGTTCGGAGGCTGGAACCAGGCCACAGAATGCCACAATTCTGTCCAGGCAAAAAAGCAAAGCCCCATCTGCTGGATGCAGGCAGTACACAAAAACCACCACCCCTCCGGTCCGTGGAAAAACCTTTATCCACTGAACCAGCCCACTGGCGCACAAAAGGTTGGGAGCCCCTGTTCTAAGGCAAGAAAGTTTTAGTGCTAGTAGTCCATATGCGAGCCATCTTGCTCCAAATGGTTGAAATATAAATTTAATAAATAAATAAGCAACTGGACATTAAAATATTTATTTTTAAGATATTGTAAAGCTCTTACTGATACCTGTAAGATATCAGTATCTTACAGAGATCAGTTTGTAAGAGGGATTTAAAAGCCTTGGGAATGGACATTAACCGTTGGGAAACCTTTCTTTCTTTCTTTCTTTCTTTCTTTCTTTCGTTAGTCCAATACACAATGAGGGTTTTAGTGGGTATATATCTATATACACATAGTAAAATACATGATGAACGTTATAGAGGAGATACTCATAGTAAAATATATCTAAGAAATAATAGAAAAGAAGATATAGGAATAGAATATATCAATGAAAGAATAGAAGAAGAGATATAGTAATAGAGGAAAGTTATAGGAGATATAGGAGAGCGATAGGACAGGGGTCGGAAGGCACTCTAGTGCACTTGTACTTGCCCCTTATTGACCTCTTAGGAATCTGGATAGGTCAACCGTAGATAATCTAAGGGTAAAGTGTTGGGGGGTTTGGGATGACACTATGGAGTCCGGTAATGAGTTCCATGCTTCGACAACTCGGTTACTGAAGTCATACTTTTTACAGTCAAGTTTGGAGCGGTTAATATTAAGTTTAAATCTGTTGTGTGCTCTTGTGTTGTTGTGGTTGAAGCTGAAGTAGTCACCAACAGGCAGAACGTTGCAGCATATGATCTTGTTTAAGGCGTCTTAGTTCTAAACTTTCTAGGCCCAGGATTGAAAGTCTAGTCTCCTAGGGTATTCTATTTCGAGTGGAGGAGTGAAGGGCTCTTCTGGTGAAGTATCTTTGGACATTTTCAAGGGTGTTAATGTCTGAGATGCGATATGGGTTCCAAACAGATGAGCTGTATTCGGTCATTCAGCTTGGAGGGTAAAGATGTAGCATGGCTTTCTCCATTTCGAGAAGACACTTGTTCGGCAGGCCGAAGCAAAGAGGCAGTCCCGGAACCAGCAAAATCTGGGTACCAGGCAGGGGACAGAATGGATCTGCCCTCAGTGTGGAAGGGATCGCTACTCTCGGATTGGCTTTTTTAAGACACACTAGATGCTGTTCTAGGAATTCTTTCCAGAGCAAAATACCATAGTCTTTCGAGACTGAAGATTGCCAATGATGATGATGTAAAGCTGTTATTCATGATTGATTGTTAATCTGAATTTGTTATCCTTATTTTATTAAAAGTACTTTTTAAAATATTTTGATTTGTTTCTGTAATTTGTGAATTGTTTTCAGTAACTATTTTCCAATTCAAAAGGAAATGTGGGGCCAACGATTTTGTATAAATAAAATAAAAATGGAAAAAAAAGAACTCTTGCTCCAATTTCACAATATAGGTGCAAAGAGAAATCATTGTAAATGGAAGAAGAGATTACTTGTTGTGTTTGTTTAAAGAAATCACAGAAAATCGCTGATTGGTTAAGACGCGGCTAAGTTTAGGTTGCCGCCAAAAACAACGGATTAGCCGTTGCCCTTGTTGGGAATTGCTATTGAGAGGAGCAGTTAGTTATTATGCTCTGTTAATAAACGATGGTTGCATGAACAGCAGTCTCCGGTGCAGTGATTTAACATTACTGGTAGTATGTGAAACACTAGGGTACTTGGTGAAGTGAAGATGTTACTCATAAAAGCTATTCTTTTCCCCACAAGTCATCCAATATCTTCTGAAATTGAAAAGAAAAGAAAAAGAAAATAAAGTTCCTGTTTTTCTATGTTGTATTCAGATTGAAATAGGAAACTACATGAGATGAGTTCAGTGTCTTGATTGCAGACATTGTACTACCGAAATGTAATTTTCCACAATTGCTGTTATTCACAGCAGTGGACAAAAATGATGTTCTGTAGCATCAAAATGAATGAAGCACCTTCCAAAGTTGGAAAAAGAAATGTTTTTGGAGGTAATAAGAACAGCAACATCAGCAAGAAAATAGAACTAGTGTTTATGCACCTATCAGTCATTCTTTCACTTACTCGTAGTTTATGTGTGCGTGCTGCCACTCCATTGGCTTGAATCATAGCAATGAAGATCGGAATATCTGCCAAGGGACTTCCCTTGCCACCCGCAATACTGATGCCAAGAGCATCGTTCAGGCCCTTAATAGAGAAAACATGGTTATAAGAATTACTTATTCTGCCCAAGTTTCAAATACGAGGGTGAGTCAAAAAGCAATGCCATTTTATCTATTTCAGGTGAAGTCTTTGATAAAAAATATCTATTTTTTTCCCAATTATAAGTGATTATATTGTTTACATTCTGAAATATTTCGTTTCTTACTTTTCAGGTTTGTAGACTCACAAGGAAAATTCAAAATGGCTGCTTCCTTGTTGCTGAGGGGGAAACCACTGTGAACATTCAGAGACTATTACAAAATATGTTTGTGTGTGTGTGCCTTCAGACTACCATCTCTTTGGTTCCATGAAAGAGGGTTTGAGAGGCGAACATTATTCCAGTGACGAGGAAGTGAAAACTTCAGTGAGGAAGTGGCTCAAAGAGCAGTCAACAAAAATTTATGAGGCAGTGATACATGCTCTAATTTGAACATTGCTATTGAGAGAAATGGTGACTATGTTGAGAAGTAGGGATGTGATCAGGGGTGGGCTACTGCCCGGACCAGAGGAGGGACGCAGTGGGGTAGCAAAAATGGAGCTCCACCCCAGAGCACCCAATTTGCACTGAAAGATGTTGAAAGAAAATTCAGGGTGTCCTGCATAAGCCACGCCCACAGTGTGGTAATAAGAATTTTGGTAGCCCTTCACTGGATGTGATCCACAGAGAACCAGTTTCATTTTGATATATGTTACATGTTCCTATGTAGGTAATGATATCTGCCCTAAATAAAATTGCATTACTTTTTGGCTCACCTGTGGAACTGGTGTCACATGGAATGCAATTAAGCAAGGACACAATCTGATTTTTATGCCTTGTTCAAAAACTCCATGTCCATCAAATTCTCAAATTGTTTTAGTGACATTATTAAGCACAAAGGAAACAATTTTTTTTTGCATTCATTGAAAGCACTGTCATTTGCAAAACTATGAGATTTCAATGACATAATGCTAAAATCTTTAAAATCCATACATGATTTTAAATATATATATATATATATATATATATTCTCTAGTGGAAAGAATAGATACCATGGTCAAGCTAATTCCATAATTTATTTTATTTATTTGCTTAGCATTGCAAATAAATATAAATCCATTCATGGTTTACACACTGGACAAAATAAAATAGTTTTGCTCTTTCTCACTAAATACATTAAGTAAGAAGAAAATACTGACCCTTGTTATTTCCACAGTTCTTGGACTTATGTCTGCTCCAACTGAAAAAAAAATAAATATATACAATAATTAAAGGCTAAAGCTATCATAATATAATGTTCTCTAATTATTACCATATTTTTCAGACTATAAGATGCACTAGAGCAGTGTTTTTCAACCAGTGTGCCGTGGCACACTAGTGTGCCGCAAGACATGGTCAGGTGTGCCGCGAAAAAGGAAACTCAGATTCCAGCCTCACAACTTTTTGCTGAGAGAGAGAAAGCAAGAGAGAGAGAGAGAGAAAGAGATAGAGAAAGAGTGAGAGAGAAAGAAAGCAAGAGAGAGAAAGAAAGAGAAAGAAAGCAAGAGAGAGAGAGAAAGAGATAGAGAAAGAGTGAGAGAGAAAGAAAGCGAGAGAGAGAGAAAGAAAGCAAGAGAGAGAGAGAAAGAGAGAGAGAAAGAATGAGAGAGAAAGCAAGAGAGAGAGAGAAAGAGAGAGAGAAAGAGTGAGAGAGAAAGAAAGCAAGAGAGAGAGAGAGAAAGCAAGAGAGAAAGAGAGAGAAAGAAAGCAAGAGAGAGAGAGAAAAAAGAAAGAAAGAGTGCAAGAGAAAGAAAGCAAGAGAGAGAGAAAAGGAGAGGAAGGGGAGAGAGAGAGAGAGAAATGAGCAAAAAGGAGAGGAAAAAAGAGAAATGAGAAAATGATTGAGACAGAGAATGAGAGGCAAGAGAGAAACAAAAGAGAGAGAGGAGTGACTCTTGATTTAAAGCATATGATAAAAAGCAACCAAAGAATAATAGACAAAAAAAACCCAGCCCTCACCTGTTTTTGGAAATGGTTCAAGAGTGTGTACACACACAAAAAGGTGGGGAGGAGACAGGGATGGAGAAAGAGAGGAAAGTGTCTTAGGGTGTCATTTTGGTTGGTGGTGTGCCCCAGGATTTTAAAATGTAAAAATTTTGCCGCAGCTCAAAAAAGGTTGAAAATCACTGCACTAGAGTATAAGATGTACCTTAGTTTTGGGGGAGGAAAATAAGAAAAAAGATGATTGATGGGTGAATCGGTCTCCTGGAATACCCCCAAACAGCTATTCCCAGAGATGAATTTTAGTAACAAGTTTGTTGATTGTGAATTCTGTGCCTTGCTTTTCCAGCCTTTGAAACTTCAATTTCAGAGGATTTTTAACTTCTGAAACTTCTGTTTGAGAGGCTGGGCGGGGCTACATTCAGTGTATAAGATGCACCCAAATTTCATCCTCTTTTAGGGGGCAAAAAGATGCGTCTTATACTCTGAAAATGGTACTTCAAAACTATCACAATATTGTGCTCCTTTCCCCAAACGGAAGGTTGTAAGATGTACTGCATTTGGTCTACAAATTCCTGAATTCTTAGTCAATATGTCTAATACTTTCAGAGCCAGTTTGATCTATTGATTGAGATGCCAGAAAGATAGACAACAAGCAATTAACATGTCTGTGAATTATAATGGATATTCTCTCCTTGAGTTTTCTCCAAAAAAACAACTGCACTTATGAACGTTGGCTATAATAACAGAATCTTGTAAAGTTTCTCCCTCTTATAGAGCAGATAATCTATTACCTTGTTTCTCAGAGCTTAAAAAATGTTTAGCCCCCTTTGCTGTCTGGCTGACGACTGTGTTTTCCCAAAAATAAGACCCTGTCTTACTTTTTTTTTTGAACCTTGAAATAAATGCTTGGCTTTATTGCCATGCACTCAAAAATCTGATTGGGCTTATTATCAGGGAATGCCTTATTTTGGGGAAAACAAGGTATAACCAGCCTTTATTATTTTTACAAGTAACTCAAGGCAGGGAACATATCCTTCTTTTATTTTTCCTACAACAACACTATGAGGTGGGTTGGACTAAGAAAAAAGTGTCTGGCCAGAGGTCACCCGGGTAGTTTTCATGTCTAAGGTGGGACTTGAACTCATATTCTCTCCCATACCTGAATTTCTCTGAGAAGGATCAGCAGATGATCTCTTAGTGCTGACTAAATTCTGCAAAGTGGAGATAACTGGAGCAAATGTAGGATGAAAGTGGCTATGGACATTATGTTGGCTCATCTGAAAATCCAAAAAGAACAAACAAGGCTCAAACTAGAATTTGCAAGGTTGTAATCCATACTAGTTGTTTACAGTTTCTCCCATTGGTTATAGCAGTGTTTCCCAACCTTGGCAACTTGAATATATTTGGACTTCAACTCCCAGAATTCCCCAGCCAGCATTTGCTAGCTGGGAAATTCTGGGAGTTGAAGTCCAAATATCTTCAAGTTGCCAAGGTTGGGAAACACTGGGTTATAGCATCTATCATTAGATCTGTTCATTAAACCACAGGTGACGCCTATGTTATCCAAGATGCTATTAAGAATTTCTAAATCTCTACTAACATATTCACTACTAATATATTCACACCACAGAATTTAAAATGGATTTTTCAAAAAAAATGTATAAAACATGCATTGACAAAATTCTAAGTTGGCTTTTTAGATGAGGGAAGACATATTGTACCAACATGATGAAAAGTCAGAGAGTCTGGCAATTGAGGCTAACAAAGTTGGAATTTATTTATTGCACTTCTAACTTTCTTTAGACTTTTTATTCCATCATATCTGGAGCCCAGCTGCTAAGAGGCAGGAACAAAACTCTACCACTCTCTTAATGAAATAGATTTTCAAGGTGCAGAACACTAATCAAATGTCTGGATCAATGTCCCTCTGTATGCCGAGGGAATTCATTAGCAGTAGCATTCTGTACGCTGGCAAAAGAGTAGCAAAGTGAAATAGTAGTACATGGATTGGACTTGCCTAGTTTAGTTTATATAAGGCAGAAATAAATGGTGCATCCAAAGTTTGGAAATTGGGCACAGATTAGGGAATGATCCTAAACTGAAATAAGAACATATGAGAAATGATATTGATCTCTATGCCTTCCTGGAAGAATACACAGCACGGATAACTTTCTAAAATGAGAACATAACATCCTGTGTTTCATTGTTATTGGTATAGGAAGGTTTGTTTTAATTGTATCTTATGGCATGAGATGATTATTGTGGCTGCAAATGCCTGGTGAAAACGATACTGCTTCCATGGCCTTTCTGTAATCAATGGTTTCATGAAAAATCAAATACAGTGATACCTTTTCTTACAAACTTAATTGGTTCCGGGATGAGGTTCTTAAGGTGAAAGGTTTGTAAGACGAAACAATGTTTCCCATAGGAATCAATGGAAAAGCGATTAATGTGTGCAAGCCCAAAATTCACTGGTTTTGCCAGCCGAAGCGCCCATTTTTGCGCTGCTGGGATTCCCCTGAGGCTCCCCTCCATGGGAAACCCCACCTCTGGACTTCCATTGCCAGCGAAGCGCCCGTTTTTGCGCTGCTGGGATTCCCATGCTGGGATTTCCCTGCAGCATCACAAAAACATGGAAGTCCAGAGGTGGGGTTCCTCATGGAGGGGAGCCTCAGGGGAATTCCAGCAGCGCAAAAACATGTGCTTTGCTGGCAATGGAAGTCCCGAGGCAGGGCATCCCAGCGGCGGCGGTGGGTTTGTAGATGAAAATAATTTGTAAGAAGAGGCAAAAAAAATCTTAAACCCCGGGTTTGTATCTCGAACAGTTTGTATGACGAAGCATTTGTAAGACGAGGTACATGCATAATTATACAAAAATTTATTTAAAAAATTTCTGTCACTTAAAACACGGGAATTGTCACAATTATTATGACCATTAAATAATTAAAAATGATAGCTATAAACAGATTTTTTTTAAAAAAAAATGTATTTAGATTCTAATAATTTTATTCCAATGATCAAACCAAACAAAGCAAACCATTTACAGATACATTTGGAGATTCATTACTTTATCATTCCCTTTAATGCATCACCATCTGCTACTAACCTGGCTGTTTTGAGATGTCTTCCTTGAGGATAATGAAGATCCTGCCCTCAGCCGTCCAATCTCCAGCCGTACAAGTCCTTGGGCACACTTTGATATACAAAATACAAGACAATATTTTTATTGCTATCCCTCCAAAAATTATACCTTTTTAAAAAACCATGTCCATTTAAAATGCCCTAGCCTAGTCCACAGAAGATCTGGCAACATCCATTTCCCAACTTGTTCTCCATGTGATCCATCTTGTGAAGAAGGTACAAAAGAGGCTGTACTTTCTGAGAATGCTCAGGAAGATAAATTTATCTCAGCATCTATTGTTGTCCTACTATCGCAACATCATTGAGAGTGTCTTCACATACGGCATTCTAGCTTGGTATAGCAACAGCTCTGTAGCGAACAAAAAAGCTCTACAGAGAATTATTAAAACTGCCCAGAAAATCTTTGGGCTCTAGCTACCCGCCCTGGATGACATCTTCACATCTCGCTGTTCTAGGAAGGTGCATACTATTCTCAAAGACTCTCATCCTGCTTACAATGTCTTTGAACTGTTGCCTTCTGGCAGAAGATACAGAACAACTAGAACTCGGACCACACGTTTCCTGAATAGTTTTTATCCCAGGGCTGTTCAACGAACTAAAGGGTCACCATCAGTGAACTGTTGGACAATATTACTCGGTTTGTCATGTAGATGGTTGAGTGGTTCAGGGTGGGGAATTTGTAGTGGGTGGGACATTTATTCTATTTTTTATTCTATTTTTTATTCTATTTTTAAATTTACCTATTCTGAATTTATGTATGGTGGGACTGGTCTCTGGGTGTCACACGACTTTCATTGCCAATGACAATTTGTTGTTTTTGACAATGACAATAAATTTATTATTATTATTATTATTATTATTATTATTATTATAAATTCTATTAAAATATCATATTTTAGCTGTAAAAATATATATAATATTGTAATTAATAGAGTATACAGTACTAAGATCTGTATATTTGAAAGTTATTTTTAGCTGCATACATTCAGCTAAATTGTGGTTTGTTAAATTAGTGAATGATCCCTATTGGTCCAATTCTGTAAACAAGCTATATTATGACTTAGTGGGATCTGCAAGTGATCTTGTCTTTTTAAAAAATTATATCTTTTTTTATGAGGAATAACCAGAAAATTAAGTTTTTAAAGAAGGCAGCTCTTGAATCAATGTAAAAGCAAATAATGCGTGCAAACCCATTAGGATAGAAATAAAAGCTCGGAATTTGGGTGGGAGGAGGAGGAGGAAGAAGAGGAGGAGGACAGTCACTGCCCAGAGCGAAGGGAACGTTTCTTTTCTGTGGGCGCTGGCAGAGGTTTATTCCCTCTCCAAGCGCCCAGAGAAAGGAAAATGCTTTGTTTGTTCTGGACTCCCAAAGCCTCCTTAAGCGCCAACGAAAGACTCCTCTGGCAGCCTAGAAAAGCCCGAGATGGCCGGGATTAAAGGGGGAATGGCAGGAAACTGGCTGGGCCTTCGTGACGCTCTCAAATTTCCTGGGAAATTTTTCCAGGCTCAGGTTTTTAAGTAAAAAATGGTTCTTAAGAAGAGGCAAAAAAATCTTGAGCACCCGGTTCTTATCTAGAAAAGTTCTTAAGTAGAGGCGTTCTTAAGTAGAAATACCACTGTATGTATGTATGCATGTATGTATGTACAGTGATACCTCGTCTTACAAATGCCTCGTCATACAAACTTTTTGAGATACAAACCCAGGGTTTAAGATTTTTTTGCCTCTTCTTACAAACTATTTTCACCTTACAAACCCACCACCGCTGCTGGGATGCCCCACCTCCGGACTTCCGTTGCCAGCGAAGCACCCGTTTTTGTGCTGCTGGGATTCCCATGAGGCTCCCCTCCATGGAAAACCCCACCTCTGGACTTCCATAGTTTTGTGATGCTGCAGGGGAATTCCAGCAGGGAAATCCCAGCAGCGCAAAAACGGGCGCTTCGGCTGGCAAAAGGGTTGAATTTTGGGCTTGCACGCATTAATTGCTTTTCCATTGATTCCTATGGGAAACATTGTTTCGTCTTACAAACTTTTCACCTTAAGAACCTCATCCCGGAACCAATTAAGTTTGTAAGACAAGGTATCACTGTATGTGTGTGTATCTCTCTCTCTCTCTCTCTCTCTCTCTCTCTATATATATATATATATATATATATATATATATATATGTTTTCGTAAATTTTCACGGGTATATGTATGTAGATTGTTCTGAGTTCGGGTTTTGCCCTGTGTAATGTTTTGCATGTCTATGCGACGTTTCGGTGAAATCACATTCACCATCATCAGGCTGGAGTTCCAATCTTTGTGTTTTTGCAAATGAATATTAGCAACTGACATTTCTTCTTAGCATGTAGTGTGGGGGTGGAGATTTGCTTTGAATGTAGCAAATAGATTGGGTGACTATGCTTCCGTGATCTGATTGGTTGGTGTAATCATGGTTATAGAAGGAATGGCATGAAGATTATGAAGTGTTTTGTTTAAGTCTGATTTCCAAATATAAAATTCTAAAATCATAATAATTAAAGGATTGACATATTGATTATAATGAAGTGTTTATTTTGTTTAAGGCTGGTTTCCAAATCTCTGGCAGGCGCGAGGTATCATCCCTTTTATTTAAACAAAAGGACCTCTTTTCAATTTCAATAGCTTCTAGAGAGATTCTTTTATATAAATTTTCTGTTTTGTGGAGTAATTTAGTTTTTTCAAAGTCAATTTCGTGCCCTGTTTTTTTAATGTGCTGGACAAGGGAGGAGGTCTTCTCCTGTTTCTTGACTGCATTCATATGTTCTGCCATGCGCTGGCTCACTCTTCGGTTAGTTTGTCCAATGTATGTGGCTGCACATGTTTTGCAAGGGATTTCATAGATACCTTGGTATTCTAATTGGATTTTATCTTTGGGGCTCCTTAGGATATTAGATATTTTTTGGTTAGTGCAAAATGAGGTTTTGATGTTATGTTTTTGTAGAATTTTACTAATTTTATCCGTGGTGCCTTTGATGTAAGGAAGGATGGTGGTGCCATTGTCCTGTTCTTGATCTTGTTTTTTGGGGGGTGTCTCTTTATTGATTAGGTTTGTTATTGTTTTCTCTTTGAATCCATTAGAAATTAGTACATCTTTGAGTTTGTTCAATTCAGTTTTTAAGTGCTCATGGTCAGCTAAGCGTTTGGTTCTGGTGATGAGAGTTTTGGCCACTGAGGTGATTTGTGCGGGGTGGTGGTGTGAGTGTGCATTTAGATAACGGTTGGTATGGGTTTTCTTTTGGTAGATAGTATGTCCTAGGCTGCCATTGGGTTTTTTATAGACCAGTACATCTAGAAAGGGAAGTTGATCATTGATTTCTGTTTCCATAGTAAACTGTATTTTGGGGTGTAGGCTGTTGAGATGAGTGAGGAAATTGTCTAGTTTTTCTTTACCATGTGGCCAAATTACAAAGGTATCATCAACATATCTCAGCCAAAGTTTGGGTTTGTATTTGGCTTGCTCTAAAGCATTATTTTCGAAATATTCCATATAGAGGTTGGCTATGACAGGTGATAGAGGTGATCCCATGGGGGCTCCCTCTATTTGTTTATATCTTTGTTCATTATAGATGAAGTATGTATTGGTCAGGCAGTGGTTGGTAAGGTCTAGGATATATTTGGGGGGTTTGTGTTTGTCTTGGATAGCTGTCAAGGCTTCTGTAATAGGTATTTGTGTGAACAGGGACACGACATCGAAACTTACAAGTAGGTCATCGGGTTGTAGGTTTTGTTTTTTAATTATTTGTATAAAGTGGGATGAATTTTGAACATATGAGGTAATAGTTTCTGTATATGGTTGAAGGTATTTGGCTAAAAATTTGGCAAGGTTTTGTAGAGGGGAGCCTATAGAACTGACTATTGGCCTGAGAGGTATTCCTTCTTTGTGTATTTTTGGAAGGCCATAGAGTTTTGGACATATGGAAGATTTTTCTCTGGGGATGATTTTTTGCTGGATTTCTTCGCTGATGGGAGAGGCCTTGATTTTAGATTTGGTGGTTTTTTCTAGGTAGGTGGTAGGATCTGTGCTTAGGAGTTTGTAGGCTGGGTTTTTTAGTAGATTTGTCATTTTTTCCTTGTATTCTGCTGTGTTCATTACTATAGTGGAGTTTCCTTTATCAGCTGGGAGAATTATTATATCCTGGTTTTTCTTTAGATTGATAAGTGCCTCTCTTTCTTCCTGCTGTATGTTGCTTTTTGGAGGTTTACTAGAGCACAGAATATTAGTGACTTGGAGTCTGATTTTGTTAGCAGTATCTGGGTTGATTTTATGTAAAGTTGTTTCAATTCCACATATGATATTTTCAGTTGGTATTCGTCTTGGAGTTATTGCAAAATTAAATCCTTTTGAAAGAATATTGGTTTCTGTAGTGGTGAGTATCTTGTCTGATATGTTATGTACTGTTTTGGTCATAAGTTGTTGTGGAGGGCTGGGTTTTTGCTGTACCTCTAGTATTTGGAGTTTCTTATTATGTGTGTCTGTTTTGTATTGGGTTTCTGTTTCTGCCCTCCAGATTGATATTTGTTTGAATTTATCCCAGAGTAAAGGGTGTATTTGGTTACTGATTTTAAGGTGAAGAGAGAGTAGACTTTTGTTGATTTCATCAAGTATGAATCTTTTTTTGTGGAGTTCATTTCTGATTAGGGCTAATTCAGTTCTTTTTAGGATCCTCTCTATGGTTGGGGTTTTTGGGTGGAATTTTAGTTGGAAGTATTTGGGAATTATTTTTTTGTCCCTGCAGTTGCGTAGGAATGTGAGATCACATAAGATGGAGGCTTTTCTGACTTCAAGTTTTTCATAGGTCCTAGTCAGTAGGAAAGTGTCCTCCCCGTAGAGGCAAGATATTTGTTTTCGTAAATTTTCACGGGTATATGTATGTAGATTGTTCTGAGTTCGGGTTTTGCCCTGTGTAATGTTTTGCATGTCTATGCGACGTTTCGGTGAAATCACATTCACCATCATCAGGCTGGAGTTCCAATCTTTGTGTTTTTGCAAATGAATATTAGCAACTGACATTTCTTCTTAGCATGTAGTGTGGGGGTGGAGATTTGCTTTGAATGTAGCAAATAGATTGGGTGACTATGCTTCCGTGATCTGATTGGTTGGTGTAATCATGGTTATAGAAGGAATGGCATGAAGATTATGAAGTGTTTTGTTTAAGTCTGATTTCCAAATATAAAATTCTAAAATCATAATAATTAAAGGATTGACATATTGATTATAATGAAGTGTTTATTTTGTTTAAGGCTGGTTTCCAAATCTCTGGCAGGCGCGAGGTATCATCCCTTTTATTTAAACAAAAGGACCTCTTTTCAATTTCAATAGCTTCTAGAGAGATTCTTTTATATAAATTTTCTGTTTTGTGGAGTAATTTAGTTTTTTCAAAGTCAATTTCGTGCCCTGTTTTTTTAATGTGCTGGACAAGGGAGGAGGTCTTCTCCTGTTTCTTGACTGCATTCATATGTTCTGCCATGCGCTGGCTCACTCTTCGGTTAGTTTGTCCAATGTATGTGGCTGCACATGTTTTGCAAGGGATTTCATAGATACCTTGGTATTCTAATTGGATTTTATCTTTGGGGCTCCTTAGGATATTAGATATTTTTTGGTTAGTGCAAAATGAGGTTTTGATGTTATGTTTTTGTAGAATTTTACTAATTTTATCCGTGGTGCCTTTGATGTAAGGAAGGATGGTGGTGCCATTGTCCTGTTCTTGATCTTGTTTTTTGGGGGGTGTCTCTTTATTGATTAGGTTTGTTATTGTTTTCTCTTTGAATCCATTAGAAATTAGTACATCTTTGAGTTTGTTCAATTCAGTTTTTAAGTGCTCATGGTCAGCTAAGCGTTTGGTTCTGGTGATGAGAGTTTTGGCCACTGAGGTGATTTGTGCGGGGTGGTGGTGTGAGTGTGCATTTAGATAACGGTTGGTATGGGTTTTCTTTTGGTAGATAGTATGTCCTAGGCTGCCATTGGGTTTTTTATAGACCAGTACATCTAGAAAGGGAAGTTGATCATTGATTTCTGTTTCCATAGTAAACTGTATTTTGGGGTGTAGGCTGTTGAGATGAGTGAGGAAATTGTCTAGTTTTTCTTTACCATGTGGCCAAATTACAAAGGTATCATCAACATATCTCAGCCAAAGTTTGGGTTTGTATTTGGCTTGCTCTAAAGCATTATTTTCGAAATATTCCATATAGAGGTTGGCTATGACAGGTGATAGAGGTGATCCCATGGGGGCTCCCTCTATTTGTTTATATCTTTGTTCATTATAGATGAAGTATGTATTGGTCAGGCAGTGGTTGGTAAGGTCTAGGATATATTTGGGGGGTTTGTGTTTGTCTTGGATAGCTGTCAAGGCTTCTGTAATAGGTATTTGTGTGAACAGGGACACGACATCGAAACTTACAAGTAGGTCATCGGGTTGTAGGTTTTGTTTTTTAATTATTTGTATAAAGTGGGATGAATTTTGAACATATGAGGTAATAGTTTCTGTATATGGTTGAAGGTATTTGGCTAAAAATTTGGCAAGGTTTTGTAGAGGGGAGCCTATAGAACTGACTATTGGCCTGAGAGGTATTCCTTCTTTGTGTATTTTTGGAAGGCCATAGAGTTTTGGACATATGGAAGATTTTTCTCTGGGGATGATTTTTTGCTGGATTTCTTCGCTGATGGGAGAGGCCTTGATTTTAGATTTGGTGGTTTTTTCTAGGTAGGTGGTAGGATCTGTGCTTAGGAGTTTGTAGGCTGGGTTTTTTAGTAGATTTGTCATTTTTTCCTTGTATTCTGCTGTGTTCATTACTATAGTGGAGTTTCCTTTATCAGCTGGGAGAATTATTATATCCTGGTTTTTCTTTAGATTGATAAGTGCCTCTCTTTCTTCCTGCTGTATGTTGCTTTTTGGAGGTTTACTAGAGCACAGAATATTAGTGACTTGGAGTCTGATTTTGTTAGCAGTATCTGGGTTGATTTTATGTAAAGTTGTTTCAATTCCACATATGATATTTTCAGTTGGTATTCGTCTTGGAGTTATTGCAAAATTAAATCCTTTTGAAAGAATATTGGTTTCTGTAGTGGTGAGTATCTTGTCTGATATGTTATGTACTGTTTTGGTCATAAGTTGTTGTGGAGGGCTGGGTTTTTGCTGTACCTCTAGTATTTGGAGTTTCTTATTATGTGTGTCTGTTTTGTATTGGGTTTCTGTTTCTGCCCTCCAGATTGATATTTGTTTGAATTTATCCCAGAGTAAAGGGTGTATTTGGTTACTGATTTTAAGGTGAAGAGAGAGTAGACTTTTGTTGATTTCATCAAGTATGAATCTTTTTTTGTGGAGTTCATTTCTGATTAGGGCTAATTCAGTTCTTTTTAGGATCCTCTCTATGGTTGGGGTTTTTGGGTGGAATTTTAGTTGGAAGTATTTGGGAATTATTTTTTTGTCCCTGCAGTTGCGTAGGAATGTGAGATCACATAAGATGGAGGCTTTTCTGACTTCAAGTTTTTCATAGGTCCTAGTCAGTAGGAAAGTGTCCTCCCCGTAGAGGCAAGATATTTGTTTTCGTAAATTTTCACGGGTATATGTATGTAGATTGTTCTGAGTTCGGGTTTTGCCCTGTGTAATGTTTTGCATGTCTATGCGACGTTTCGTGAAATCACATTCACCATCATCAGGGCTGGAGTTCCAATCTTTGTGTTTTTGCAAATGAATATTAGCAACTGACATTTCTTCTTAGCATGTAGTGTGGGGGTGGAGATTTGCTTTGAATGTAGCAAATAGATTGGGTGACTATGATTCCGTGATCTGAATTGTGTTGGGTGTAATCATGGTTATAGAAGGAATGGCATGAAGATTATGAAGTGTTTTGTTTAAGTCTGATTCCAAATATATCCTAGACCTTACCAACCACTGCCTGACCAATACATACTTCATCTATAATGAACAAAGATATAAACAAATAGAGGGAGCCCCCATGGGATCACCTCTATCACCTGTCATAGCCAACCTCTATATGGAATATTTCGAATATAATGCTTTAGAGCAAGCCAAATACAAACCCAAACTTTGGCTGAGATATGTTGATGATACCTTTGTAATTTGGCCACATGGTAAAGAAAACTAGACAATTTCCTCACTCATCTCAACAGCTACACCCCCAAAATACAGTTTACTATGGAAACAGAAATCAATGATCAACTTCCCTTTCTAGATGTACTGGTCTATAAAAAACCCAATGGCAGCCTAGGACATACTATCTACCAAAAGAAACCCATACCAACCGTTATCTAAATGCACACTCACACCACCACCCCGCACAAATCACCTCAGTGGCCAAAACTCTCATCACCAGAACCAAACGCTTAGCTGACCATGAGCACTTAAAAACTGAATTGAACAAACTCAAAGATGTACTAATTTCTAATGGATTCAAAGAGAAAACAATAACAAACCTAATCAATAAGAGACACCCCCCAAAAAACAAGATCAAGAACAGGACAATGGCACACCATCCTTCCTTACATCAAAGGCACCACGGATAAAATTAGTAAAATTCTACAAAAACATAACATCAAAACCTCATTTTGCACTAACCAAAAAATATCTAATATCCTAAGGAGCCCCAAAGATAAAAATCCAATAGAATACCAAGGTATCTATGAAATCCCTTGCAAAACATGTGCAGCCACATACATTGGACAAACTAACCGAAGAGTGAGCCAGCGCATGGCAGAACATATGAATGCAGTCAAGAAACAGGAGAAGACCTCCCTCCCTTGTCCAGCACATTAAAAAAACAGGGCACGAAATTGACTTTGAAAAAACTAAATTACCTCCACAAAACAGAAAATTTATATAAAAGAATCTCTCTAGAAGCTATTGAAATTGAAAAGAGGTCCTTTTGTTTAAATAAAAGGGATGATACCTCGCGCCTGCCAGAGATTTGGAAACCAGCCTTAAACAAAATAAACACTTCATTATAATCAATATGTCAATCCTTTAATTATTATGATTTTAGAATTTTATATTTGGAAATCAGACTTAAACAAAACACTTCATAATCTTCATGCCATTCCTTCTATAACCATGATTACACCAACCAATCAGATCACGGAAGCATAGTCACCCAATCTATTTGCTACATTCAAAGCAAATCTCCACCCCACACTACATGCTAAGAAGAAATGTCAGTTGCTAATATTCATTTGCAAAAACACAAAGATTGGAACTCCAGCCTGATGATGGTGAATGTGATTTCACCGAAACGTCGCATAGACATGCAAAACATTACACAGGCAAAACCCGAACTCAGAACAATCTACATACATATACCCGTGAAAATTTACGAAAACAAATATCTTGCCTCTACGGGGAGGACACTTTCCTACTGACTAGGACCTATGAAAAACTTGAAGTCAGAAAAGCCTCCATCTTATGGTGATCTCACATTCCTACGCAACTGCAGGGACAAAAAAATAATTCCCAAATACTTCCAACTAAAATTCACCCAAAAACCCCAACCATAGAGAGGATCCTAAAAAGAACTGAATTAGCCCTAATCAGAAATGAACTCCACAAAAAAAGATTCATACTTGATGAAATCAACAAAAGTCTACTCTCTCTTCACCTTAAAATCAGTAACCAAATACACCCTTTACTCTGGGATAAATTCAAACAAATATCAATCTGGAGGGCAGAAACAGAAACCCAATACAAAACAGACACACATAATAAGAAACTCCAATACTAGAGTACAGCAAAAACCCAGCCCTCCACAACAACTTATGACCAAAACAGTACATAACATATCAGACAAGATACTCACCACTACAGAAACCAATATTCTTTCAAAAGGATTTAATTTTGCAATAACTCCAAGACGAATACCAACTGAAAATATCATATGTGGAATTGAAACAACTTTACATAAAATCACCCAGATACTGCTAACAAAATCAGACTCCAAGTCACTAATATTCTGTGCTCTAGTAAACCCTCCAAAAAGCAACATACAGCAGGAAGAAAGAGAGGCACTTATCAATCTAAAGAAAAACCAGGATATAATAATTCTCCCAGCTGATAAAGGAAACTCCACTATAGTAATGAACACAGCAGAATACAAGGAAAAAATGACAAATCTACTAAAAAACCCAGCCTACAAACTCCTAAGCACAGATCCTACCACCTACCTAGAAAAAACCACCAAATCTAAATCAAGGCCTCTCCCATCAGCGAAGAAATCCAGCAAAAAATCATCCCCAGAGAAAAATCTTCCATATGTCCAAAACTCTATGGCCTTCAATTCCAAAAATACACAAAGAAGGAATACCTCTCAGGCCAATAGTCAGTTCTATAGGCTCCCCTCTACAAAACCTTGCCAAATTTTTAGCCAAATACCTTCAACCATATACAGAAACTATTACCTCATATGTTCAAAATTCATCCCACTTTATACAAATAATTAAAAAACAAAACCTACAACCCGATGACCTACTTGTAAGTTTCGATGTCGTGTCCCTGTTCACACAAATACCTATTACAGAAGCCTTGACAGCTATCCAAGACAAACACAAACCCCCCAAATATATCCTAGACCTTACCAACCACTGCCTGACCAATACATACTTCATCTATAATGAACAAAGATATAAACAAATAGAGGGAGCCCCCATGGGATCACCTCTATCACCTGTCATAGCCAACCTCTATATGGAATATTTCGAAAATAATGCTTTAGAGCAAGCCAAATACAAACCCAAACTTTGGCTGAGATATGTTGATGATACCTTTGTAATTTGGCCACATGGTAAAGAAAAACTAGACAATTTCCTCACTCATCTCAACAGCCTACACCCCAAAATACAGTTTACTATGGAAACAGAAATCAATGATCAACTTCCCTTTCTAGATGTACTGGTCTATAAAAAACCCAATGGCAGCCTAGGACATACTATCTACCAAAAGAAAACCCATACCAACCGTTATCTAAATGCACACTCACACCACCACCCCGCACAAATCACCTCAGTGGCCAAAACTCTCATCACCAGAACCAAACGCTTAGCTGACCATGAGCACTTAAAAACTGAATTGAACAAACTCAAAGATGTACTAATTTCTAATGGATTCAAAGAGAAAACAATAACAAACCTAATCAATAAAGAGACACCCCCCAAAAAACAAGATCAAGAACAGGACAATGGCACCACCATCCTTCCTTACATCAAAGGCACCACGGATAAAATTAGTAAAATTCTACAAAAACATAACATCAAAACCTCATTTTGCACTAACCAAAAAATATCTAATATCCTAAGGAGCCCCAAAGATAAAATCCAATTAGAATACCAAGGTATCTATGAAATCCCTTGCAAAACATGTGCAGCCACATACATTGGACAAACTAACCGAAGAGTGAGCCAGCGCATGGCAGAACATATGAATGCAGTCAAGAAACAGGAGAAGACCTCCTCCCTTGTCCAGCACATTAAAAAAACAGGGCACGAAATTGACTTTGAAAAAACTAAATTACTCCACAAAACAGAAAATTTATATAAAAGAATCTCTCTAGAAGCTATTGAAATTGAAAAGAGGTCCTTTTGTTTAAATAAAAGGGATGATACCTCGCGCCTGCCAGAGATTTGGAAACCAGCCTTAAACAAAATAAACACTTCATTATAATCAATATGTCAATCCTTTAATTATTATGATTTTAGAATTTTATATTTGGAAATCAGACTTAAACAAAACACTTCATAATCTTCATGCCATTCCTTCTATAACCATGATTACACCAACCAATCAGATCACGGAAGCATAGTCACCCAATCTATTTGCTACATTCAAAGCAAATCTCCACCCCCACACTACATGCTAAGAAGAAATGTCAGTTGCTAATATTCATTTGCAAAAACACAAAGATTGGAACTCCAGCCTGATGATGGTGAATGTGATTTCACCGAAACGTCGCATAGACATGCAAAACATTACACAGGGCAAAACCCGAACTCAGAACAATCTACATATATATATATATATATATATATATATATATATATATATATATATATATATATATATATCTTCTAAATACTTTACTGAAAAATGTGGTTTATTTCCATTAACTACAGTTAAAATTAAATACAGTGGATGATTAAACATAAAAGATACATATAAATTGTAGCACTCAAACTTGAAGCTCCCATTGTGCTTGTTTTGATGAGACTGAACTTAATACTTCTGAAAGGCGTCACATTTTACATAGACTCAGCTGCATACTTACCTTAAGAATGGTGGCTACCACTTCTTGGGAAGCCTGTCTGACATCCTCACCATTGACAGATAATATCTGATCTCCTTGAATTAGTCGCCCATCAAGGTCAGCAGCTCCTCCTTTGACAATGTCAGAGATAAATACGCCACTTCCAGTTCTAACAATATAGGCAACATATGCACTGTATTATTAAACAACTAAGCTATATATGTTATTTATCTGCAATTACACAGCCCACAACCAGGACTGCTGTTATTACTTTTCTAAAGACAACAATATAGCTAAAGGCAATTTTCATTGATGGCCTCCTCAATGAGAAAGGTCACATTCTGTCACTTAGGCCAATTTACTGTGGCATGGCAAATTGTTCTGCTATATAGTTAAATTGTAATCATCAATACATTTTCATATAAGAAGCAATTTCTATCAATTTACTTTTGCACACAGAATCACAATGTCATTGCACAAAACAATATGATTGAAAGCACACAGTGTTCCACTAAATAGTTCATTTTAAGCCTACTGCCCTTGAACTGGTAAAATGCTAGTATAATTGCTAGCATAGCACTTATAATAATTTCAGCACATTATGTAAATTGCATAAATATAATGTAGCAGTAAGTGCCACTATGACATTGGCATGCCCTCTCTGTTTTTACTGCAAGAAACATCTAAATTGAATTATGATCAGCTAAATATTCCTTACCTTTTCCCTACAATGCTAAGTCCCAATCCTCTGCCCATTTTCCGTTGTAGGTCTACAAGGAAAATCTCCAAATTGTCTTCATCTTTATAATGAGCTTCATCTCTATAGACAACAAGCTGCACTTTTGGAGGGGTTTGCCTTAAGGCAGTGATAGCATCTTCATGACTGGCACTTCTCAAGTCTATGCCATTAACCTAAAATAAAATAAAGCATTTGGTGTACTTAAGATGTACTTAAGTTTACTTACTGGATTTTAATTAGTTTGGTAACAGAGGTGCATTATAGTGGAGGAAAATTAGCATAAGCTGCCCAGAGTTGCCTTGTGACAAGATAGCTGGCAAATAAATTTAACAATTAAATGAATAAGTGCATAAATAAATAAATTTTCCCACGACTTCTCAAAAAGAAATGGTTTCCCCCCAAAATTACATTTTTGGAATATTGCTTTTGCCATTCCAGCCTCTCTATCCCAGGTTAGAGTTAATGCTTACACAGACACCAAAAATTCTTCCAATTCACTTGAAAGATAAAAATCATGGTTAAACATTTCAAGAAGGCAGTTTTCATCTCAACCCATTTGATCCAGGAAGTTTATTCACTTTGAACTCTAAAGTCTGATTGATCTTAGTGAGAACAAGTTAGGAGTGAAATGATGAATTTTCTTTACTTTGATTAGCTACAGTGGCCATTAGAGTTCAGAATTACTAAACTAATATGTAGATTATAGTTAACCATAATTCGGAAACTAGAAGGTCCTGGATTATTTTTGTAAAAGATTCTACCATGATTGAGCATTCTAGTTGAATCAGCACTTATTCATAAATATTGTTCTGTATAATTTACTAAAATAAACAATAGCTTCCTTCTGCTTATATTATATAAAATCACTTATTACTTATGCTTCTTAAATAATTGAGTAAGACTATATCCATTCTTAATTTCTGATAACATTATTTGAAAGTGTAGATTTCCCAAAATCCTTAGTGTAAAACATCATGATAAAAAAACAAGTTCTATAGATTTTCTGAAGGAATAAAAACTGAAACTCTACATGTCTACTAATTTCAGTAAGATTTGTTCATGGGTAAATATTGCTTTCTGATCCTGATGTTTTGTATGCATAAAATAAAGATCTACCTGTATTTTTAAAAGTTTTTGCAATTCTATCCTTGGAAAGCAAAATAATATTTTTCTATATTCCAATAGATGGCACACCATACCACAGCAAAGCTTTAAATTGGCCTTAAAACAAATATTAATATTAAATTGCGAAGGGAGTCAGAACACTGTTTTCATTATCATCAGGGCCAAGTAAAAATATATTTCAGTTTTAACTACGACTCTTGCAATGTGGAACATGTATCTTAATATAATTAGGGAACAGATCTGCTATTATAGTATATTCATCTCTGACAAAGCAATTTTCATACGTAAGGACATTTTTTAAGCCCTCCCTCAACATCTACTTTACATTATTAATGTAATTGTCTTGCAAAACATTGCCTTCAAAATTGAAGCCATAGTACATAGGTGACAGCTATTTTAGTGCATTTAATTAATGAAAGTGAGCTGAAAACCAGGAGACAATTAGTTGTGGCCCTTTCTTGGACACAAAACTGGCTGGATGCCTCTTGGCCCATCACTTTCTCTCAGCCCTGGGGAAAAAGCAACGGCAAATAACTTCTTAAAAATATTGCCAAGAAAACTTAATGGACTTGTCCAGGTAGTTGGTAAGAATGAAGACTGATTTGAAATCACCTCACATACCCTATAAGAATATTTATAAATTATGTAATATTTGTTAAGATATATTTGTAGGACCCAAAAATTAATATTGGATTTTGAATCCCTGCACTGCCCAGCTGGAACAAATTCTCAATCTTAAGGCATTAACAACACATCCATACAATTATACTGAAGACAAGAGAAATATTCAAGGAAATAAATTTGAAACTTACTTCCAGAATTTGATCACCAGCCCAAAGTCGACCGTCTCTAGCAGCTGCTCCTTCTTCATAAACTTCATGAATGACTATGGCATCCTAGAGAAATATATAACCTTTATATCAATATTTAACCATTTGAAAACTTGTAGTTCAGAATACTGTATAGAATGACTGATAGACAGATGGGAAGGGAGGGAAGGAGGTAATTACACGTCAAATTTCCCATTACACATAATGTAAATATATTAAATATCAACAGGCATTGCGTAAACGTTTAAGTCCTTCTTTAATATTGTATGCAACTACATCAATAGAATATAGTGTCCAAATCACAGTAGGTTAATAGATTCATTATACTTCCCACTGGTCAGATTCAAGTTTGAATATCTGTACTGTAATTTCAGAATTCTGACAAACTGAAACTGATTCATAGCATAGGACTCAATCATTCTATCCTTCTTGCTTAAAAAAAAAACTTCTTTCAGTTCTGAATGGGCAATGTAGAATCCATTGTAGAATCCAAAACTACCAAAAAGTTTGGGAGAGTGGGAACATCTTTGCCTGATTCGATGGGTGTTGGGTAAGGCAGCAGAGGAAGCATCTACATTGCCAAAATTGCCAAAAAAGCATTGCCAAAAAAGCATTAAGAGTTGTAAACTTAATCTTACATAGTTTCTTCTCTAGAAACACTGAACCGCTAACCAGAGCATACAAAACATTTGTCAGACCAATTCTTGAATACAGCTCACCTATATGGAACCCACATTGCATAACAGACTTTAATACAATTGAAAGAGTCCAGAAATACTTCCCAAGAAGAGTCCTTCACTCCTCCTCTTGAAACAAATTACCTTACTCCTCCAGACTTCAAATACTATGTTTAAATAATTTACAAATATGGTGCATCCGAACTGATTTAACTGTTGTTAATGTTCTCCATTACTGACTACTTCACCTTAAGCAACAACAACAACAACAACAACACAAGAGCACGTAATAGATACAAACTAAATGTAAATCGCTCCAAACTAGACTGCAGAAAATACAATTTCAGCAATCGAGTGGTCAACGCCTGGAATTCATTACCTTGCACTGTTGTTTCTTCGCCTAACCCCAAAATCTTCAACCTTACATTATCTACAGTCGACCTTTCCCCTTTTCTAAGAGGTCTGTAAGGGGCATGCATAAGCGCACCATTGTGCCTGCCGTCCCTGTTCTACTGTCTTTTTATCCTATCACTACTTTCAACTTATGTTACGTTAATACAAACTATAATTCTATATTTGTTTAACAAAATAAATACATAAATAAATAAATAAATGAAATAAACGAAATACATCTGAGATAGCCCTCCTTGTAATCATGATTACTGAGAAGGCGTTCACAGGTCTGTGATAGGTATACAGTTTATCCTCGACTTACAACCACAAACAAACCCAAAATTTATGCTGCTAAGCAAGGTACTGTTAAGTGAGTTGTTCCTCATTTTACACTCTGGTTCAGACAATTCAAAATAAAATTGGACAATCTCTGTCAGAAATATTTTACTATCAGGTATATAGTCCTGACAAAATTAGCAATTATTCTCATGCATGCAAACTGAGGTCCTTTTGCCCTTCCAAGAACATAAAAATCTTGTTTTCAGAAAGCATTAATTTGCTTCCATTTCCCCATCATTACAGTATCATTTTATCTCTCCTTCCAAAAAAATAATCTTAATTTTATCTGGAAACAATCTTTGGCAAGGCTAACACATTAGCATGAGACAATAGTCTGTACGCTCTTGTAGTTTCTTTAGGAAATGTGATTAAAATTACATCTAACAAGCCTCGAAAATAAATACACCAAATATAATTTTAATCATATTTTTTAAAGAAACTCAATGGGCTTCCAGACTGTTGTCCTGTGCTAAATGAAGGGAGGAAGGAAGGGAGAGAGGAAGGGCCATTTGCCAAGTCTTCCTTCCTTCCTTCCTTCCTCCCTCCCTCCCTCCCTCTCTCCTTACCTACCCCCACTCTTCTTTCTCCTTTTCATTTATATTTCGTATATCTAGGCCATCCATCTCTTTCAGAGAGATAAAAGTACAAACATTTCTTTAAAAGGGAATTGAAAATGTAAATCTTCCTTTAAATTTTAAAGGAACGCTAAGAACAAACATTTACAAAACTGTTTGTGGTATCCTTTGAACATGACTTAATTATAATTGTATGTCTAGTAGCAAAATTTTCCACCTTTTTCTCTTCAATTTCTTTCACTTCCACAATTGATATACTGTATAGCTTTTTCTGCAAACTTACAGTTATAGTAAAATTAGCATAAATATCTAAAGTTCTTTGAAATCATCACTGCAAATTCCTGCCCAACATGCATGTGGCGACCAAAGAAAAGAGAACCAGACATAAATTTCAAAATGCTTCTAAAAAGTTACTCTCAATATGGAGAGCGAATCTTACCCATTCTTTCTTTCAACTTAACATTTGAAATTTATTATTGATATAAAGCGGTTGATAGTAGACAGTGTAGCTAGTGGGAGTTCAGAAGAATGTGTTCAATTTAAAAAATCTCTTTCCTGAAGCAACACTACACTCAGAGCAAGGTGACACGAAACGAAAAAGACAAGGAGAAAAGTAACAACATCTTTGCCCTAAAGCAGTTCTTTTGATCAAAGGATTGTTTTGAAGCTTCCCTTTTTCTTTTAAACTTCACGGTTATGAGTATTTACAACTATGATGCTATTGGAAAATGTTACACTGCTATATCATATTTCTAATTACTGTGTGTTTGGGTTTTGAGGGACATTAGTGGCCATTTATTTACAGAATACCACAGAACCGCAAACTACTGCCGATTCAGGAATCAATCTGTTTACAGGAAGCTGCATAATTAAATTATAATTGCAGATATGAATATATGGTTTTCACATGCTCACAGAGCAATATAGTTTTGGGGGGAGGGAGAGAAGAAAAATGCAACCAGATGAGCAGAAAATTAGAAAGTGGTTTTTTTAATAGTAGAGCAGTCATTTTTCAGACTGCCTCCCAAACAAACAGACTCAGGTATTAAAGACATGCATATCTTATCTTAGACAAGGATAACGGTATAGTTTAAGGCAGGGGTCCCCAACCTTTTGGACCTGAGGGACCACCAAGGTCATACTTTTAAATCCCACGGGCCACCAAATTCATAATTTAAAGTCCCACAGCCCACTAATATGTTTTTTTTAAAAAGATAAATACATTTATAAAATAATGATCAGAGAACTTCCATTTTATTAATATGAAATGCACCTATTTAACATAACAAAATTATAAATGCTTATTTAATTATAACAAAACCATAAGTTCTTATTTCAATTGTAACAAGATCTTCAAAGGTTGTTTAATTGTAATAAAATTATTAAAGGTAGTGTAATTATTACAAAATAATTGAAGCTTATTTGACGGTGGCTTGCTGATGTTGTTGGGAAAGTCAATCCCACATTCCAGAGTTGTAGTCTCTCCCCTCCCTCTCCTCTTTCCTTTTCTTCTTTTTTCTTTCCTTTCCTTTCCTTTCTTCTTCCTGGACTGGATTAATTATTGGCCCAGAGGTCAAGATTTCTCCACGGACCACCCAAATTTTCTCGTGAACCACCAGTGGTCCATGGACCACAGGTTGGCGACCTGTGGTCTAAGGTAAGATATGCAGATTTTATGTTGCACAAACTATAACTTTCAAATTCCTAGTGTGTTCAATTACACTTGGCCAATAAAGAATTCTATTCTATTCTAGTACAGGTAGTCCTTGACTTATAACAGTTCATTTATTTAATTCAAAGTTACAATGGCACTGAAAAAAATGACCTATGACCATTTTTCATACTTATAACTATTGCAGCATTCCCATGGCCACGTGATTAATATTTGGATGCTTCACAACTGGTTCATATTTATGACGGTCGCAGTGTCATGTTACCATCCTTTGCAATCTCTTGACAAGCAAAGTGAATGGGGAAGCCAGATTCATTTGCCAATCATGTTACTAATTTAACGATTGCGGTTATTCACTGAACAAATATGGCCAGAAAAGTCATGAAATGGATCAAAACTCACTTAACAAATTTCTCACTTAACAACATAAATTCTGGCCTCAGTTCTGTTCCTAAGTCAAGGACTACTTTTACTTTCATATGCATTCTTCTTTTTTACAGCCATGCTTTTTTCATATGATGCATGGCTATAGTGAAATTCAGTTTACAAGCTACTTGTACCTGATCAAGGATATTTACGGGGTATGGATAAAAAAAAGAAGAAGTCAAGATGGTACTAATGACTCTGGTCATTTTCATGTGGGTCTCTACCCTGCAAATGACCTTGAACAAGATTATTGTAGAAAGTATACTAATTGGCTATGTCATCATAATTTCTGTCAATGATCATAGAGAAACACCATGTTGCAATGAGATACAGTATTTATATCTGGAGCTAGGGTGAAATGCTACCGGTATGGCCTGGTTTGGGTATACCGGTAGGGACAGTCGCCAGTGGTTTGAAGAATCGGTAGCAGCAACAGTGTGAGGCTCCACCCACCCACCCAGACACCACCATTTTCTTGGTTTTAACTCTCTGCACAATGGCAAAGCACAAAAGGCAAACTGCATGCCTCCAAACCAGTAGGGAAGGTCGGTAGATTTCACCACTGAGCAGAGCCCATTTAGAACAGACAATAGGAAGGCCAAGATGTGTTATTATGGGTTTTCTGAACTCCAAATAATAAGCCAAATGTGGGACCTGTTCACAGTTTGGTAATTCTGCTCCAGGAAAATGATTACACCTTGCACTTCAGTTTCAATAACAATTAGAAGATAGGCAAAATTTACATATGGGTATGGAAGTTTGCATTCTTGGATAGGGAACATACCCAGATTCGTGTATAGTTGTCATTAAGTTCAAACAGCATTAACAACTCAAATGCAAAGCCAAGTACCACTGCAATAAAATAGGCAGCTGTGTGTTTGGGGCAAGGAAAGTGATAAAATGGATCCCAAATTAAGTCTGACTATATGTCAGAGGGCATTCTTTGGCCTGCATGCATGCATGCAGATGGCAGGATGTAATCTTAAAATGTTAATAGGATTGGACATGATCCTATGGTGGTGGGACACCACCTGGAAAGCTATAGCTGCAGGCTAAATTGGAATATATATATATCTGAAGATGACAATGGTAAATAATATTGCTGCCAAAGAAAGCTGGGGGTTGAAGTCAAGAGAGACATTTCATCTTCATTACTTTTTTAATTTGAAAGAAAGTATATCCATATGTATTTGAATGTAGTTTTTCATACAAAACTATCGAATGGTTTCAAGGAAACCACTAATATTAGCCTTATGCTTAGTTGAATCTTATAGCTAGGTTCCACTATTGCCGATTGTTTACTAGTGCCTTTACAGTCATGTTTTTTTTTCAGATTTAAAACTTACCATTTTAATAACAATACTCATTTGCATTCTTTCAATGTACTGTTATAAAAAAAATCCAGCTTTTGTTGTGATATTTATTTATTTATTTATTTATTTATTTATTAGATTTGTATGCTGACCTTCTTCGAAAACTCGGAGATATATTAAAAGTAATTTAAATTTTAATGATTTAATTGTTTTTTAAAAATATTTATGGCAGTCATACTCTAGAGCAGATGGTAGATATGTGTTTTTAATAAGGCAAACAAAATTGTCAAAAGGGTGAACCAAATAACTACTTGTTTTAATGAGGTAGCTGCACTAACCCCACTCCCAAAATGTGTTAAATAAGCAGGGATTAGAATAAGAAAATTATGCTTAAGCTGCAAAATTCAGGCTAATACATCTTAGGCCTATAGCTATCTTGCAATTTTTTTAAAAAAAATATGTCTACTTACTATCTATCTATCTATCTATCTATCTATCATCTATCATCTATCATCTATCTATCTATCTATCATCTATCATCTATCATCTATCATCTATCTATCTATCTATCTATCTATCTATCTATCTATCTATCTATCTATCTATCTATCTGTTTTTCATTTCTATGCCACCCTTTTCACTAATAAAGCAACTCTGGTAAAGTTAATGCTGTATTGATGGTTCCTGGAGAAAACACAGAGTATAAGAGTATCAGACGATGTTTAAAAAAGAAAGTCTTCTTTAAATAACCTGTCACAAATCATTATTTTCAGAGTAAGGAGAACAGAAACAAGACCCACATGTTAGATTCCAAGTAGGAGAAAAATAAATACTAAATTGGGATTGTGTCAAAACAGGAAGGAGATTGATTGACTGTATGCTCTTCAATTTTCAAGACCATTAAACTATAATTGTCCTCTAAAGGTCACATAATTTTTTTATGTACTAAGAAAGTTGATATTTCAAAATCTCTTTTCTTGGAATTGCAGGTGAGGTTAAAGCACAATTTTTGATCAAGATTTAGGTACCTGGGTCACAGTTTCTGACAAATTTAAAATTACAGTAGATGAAGAAATTGCCCCCAGGGACATTTTTAATAGTGGCCATATGTATTTACATTATTGAACATTAACTTCATTTATTAGGTTAAATTTACAGAGAACCTTGAGTGGCTACAAAATACAAAGGTTAAGCTCACTGTTTATTTATACAAAGATATCTGGAGTTACCCTAGATGATTTTCAAAGCAGTATATTATAATAAATAATTAAAAATGAACAATTTTAAAATACTAAAAACCTGCAGATTTAAATTAAAATAATTAAGACAATATAAAGTGATATAATTATTTGCTATCACAGCCATAATTGGCAAAGATAATGCACAGATAAAGCAAAGCTATAGTTTCCTTTTGGTCTCTGCATTCTTTTCCCATCACCCCAAATATAGTCACTTAAGTCCTCATAATGCCTGGCCAGCGACTTACCTCAGGCCCGGATTTGCTGCAGGGCCAGGGAGACGCGATCTTATGGCATGCCGCCATTTTGTGGCCGGGATCTTGCAGGCTCGGGGCTTCCTTTTCGCCCCGACAACGAGCAGGTGAACACCCGCCCGCCCTCCCTATCTTTCAGTGTGCTACCAGGGTCACCTTTAGGGGGCCGAATAGGAATTTTTGGCGGTTTCAGTATTTTCTGCGACCGTTTTTTCACCTATTCCACACTGCGGTGTGGGATGGATGGTTAGGGGGTGCTTCGCTCCCCGATTAGTGCTAATTGGCTTACCTTTGGTCATTGGGTTGGCAGGTTAGGGGCGAAAATTGGGAAATTGTTTAGCAACTGCGTGTTCTCCGTTGGGCATCTTGGAAATGATTGGCAGATTCTCTCCAAGGGCTCATGGTGCCTTTAATTCGATCTGAGCAATTTGGGGAGAACCTGCCTTTGGGTCTCGCCCATTCCAATCACCTTTATGGGGTTGGACAGTGAGACTTCCCACATGCATGGCATGGCTGGGATCCAGGTGTGGGCGCTGCCCCTTCACCTGGATCAGCATGGAGCTATGCCCATAGTTGCCCCGGAAGTTTTTCTGACGTCATTTCTGCCCCGGAAGTAATTCAGTTGACCACTGTGGGTCCATGTTAGGTTGAATTAAATTAATTAAATATTGATTAATTTTAATTAATAAAAATGGCCCAGTTTTAAATCCAGCTCTGTGTCCGCGTTGTTACTCCGCCTCTGCTGCAATTGGCCAGCCTCTTACATGTTCAGATGAAGTGTAGTTCAGTGCTCTAGTTTATGGAATATCTCCCTTAGGAGATTAAACTAAATCATCTTTGAGGCAGGATAACTGAATGGAAGACAATTCTGGTTTTAGAATTTCTCTATAAAATCTATGGCCCTAATTAAGTTAGAGAGTGGTAATGAGTTAAGAGCCTATTTAACTATTGCCAGTAGTTCCTATCATGAACAGAAAGAGGCCAGTCTTCATTACTATGCATACTATGTCAAAGAAATAACAATGTCGTGTTGATTAAAGCTCAAAGGGCAGGTGATGTTTCAATCCTAAGACTTCCACAAGATAAAACCGGTAACATTTTTCCAGTTTAATTCATGGGACATTCAAGGACTAACCTGTAGAAAAGAATTCACTTAACTTGAAAAATATTATTCTATCAGCCTAAGAAAGTTGGAAATTAAGCACTGTAGAGTATCGTGGAGATTGGTTTGAGGGAAATATTCAGAAGCTGTTAGAAAAAGAAATGGCAGAAGCCTTCCTTAAGCCTTGAGAAAAGTAGAGGCAATGTTAGAAAGAGGTCAGTCTAGGTCCCCCCTGAGTCAGTATAATATAGAGGAGGAAAACAAACTCAGATTTCCAAAGTACATTCAATATAAATAACATTGACTTTTAGTTGTCTTGTGAAGTCTGTTTCTTGATCTGGATAACTTTGAAGAGCTGACACTTATCTACATTCTTAGCAAAAAATTACATTTTAACTCTACAATCTCCCTATTCCAGGAAGACTAATTTTTGACTAACTGCTGCAACAGTTAATCAAAACTATTCTTTAAAGAAGCTTCATTAAAAAAACCCTTTTCATTTCTATGAAAAATAAAAAGGACATTCTAAATACAACAAATGTTAAAAATGTAGTTACTTAAAGCATATCTAAATTATATTAAATACAATTAACCAAATTGTTCTGCAGTTGCTGCAGAAAGAGTAAATATAATAAGATGTGCTTAGTATAATATCTTTTTAAAAATTCTATTTGCATTGCATTTAACAATGCTTCTCTCATTATCTAGTCTCAGTTTCATATTTCATGGGGCTGGAGAAGAATAAGCACATTGTCCTTACAATAAAGGAAAACATTTGTCATTGTGGGTTGACTTGAGAGGTCCTTGGTGCTCTCTGAACTTGCTTGTTCAGCACCGATGCTGTTATCTAATTTTGATAATGAAAAATTAACCTTCCCTTGCCCATGATAGTTTCTCTACCTTAATGTTCTCAGATCACATTTCTATTTTCTTTATTTTGCTATCCCAGAACTGAGAGGATTTGCCCATTTGTAAAAATTGTCAATTATACACACACTTTCTCTCCATTCAGAACAAACAACTTACAAGTGGTGTATCCTTTCCTCCAACAATACTGAGTCCCAGACCTGATCGTCCTTTGGATATTTCAATAGTCATTTCTTGGCCAGGAACGATTGAGCATATTGCTGGATCTACTGGAGGTGGTGGAAAGTTGTCTACATCAAAAATAAAAATTATTAGTCCATACAGTTTGTAAGCGTTATGTAAACACATTGCAGAGGAATATATTAGATGTTGTAATGGATCTGATTAAAGAAACATAATAGAAAGGGAAGGGAAGGGAGAAAGGAAAGGAAAAGAAAGGAAAAGAAGGAAGGAAGGAAGGAAGGAAGGAAAAGAAAGGAAAGGAAGGAAGGAAGGAAGGAAAAGAAAGGAAAGGAAGGAAGGAAGGAAAAGAAAGGAAAGGAAAGGAAAGGAAAGGAAGGAAGGAAGGAAGGAAGGAAGGAAGGAAGGAAGGGACAGTTGAAGTACAATAGGGACAATTTATATATATTTATATAATATTGCATTGAAATGGTTATTTCCAAAAAGAGAATCCATTGAAATGAAGGAAAATGGTTTCAGCTGAGCAGAGATTGCTCCCTTGCAATATATTTTATTGGTATATTTTCAATCTAGATAGACAATAGATTCTGCTATCACTATGCCATTAAATACAGAACAAGATTTTTTTTAAACGTAAAATCCAGTTGGAATTTTAGGTTTTGTGACTAACAGCGATTTTTCTCCCCTCTCCATATCATTTTGTTTACATAAGTCATAAATGAAGAATGGAAATTTTCAGTTCTTAATGCTCTTCTGTATGTTTATATGTAGTTTAGGTTTAATGCTTTTGGATCGAATCCAAAAGCATTAAAACACACATCCTATGTCAAGGTGACAAATATTTTAATTAAATGCACAGAAGATAAGAGCCACTGCAGAAAAATAAGACATTAAAGAAACTTCATTAAAAAAACCTTTTCATTTCTATGAAAAATAAAAAGGACGTTCTAAATACAACAAATGTTAAAAATGTAGTTACTTAAAGCATATCTAAATTATATTAAATACAATTAACCAAAATATCTTTACATCCCCAAGATCAGTGAAGGGCTACCAAAATTTTTACTACCACACTATGGGTGTGGCTTATGCAGGATGCCCTGCATTTTCTTTCAACATCTTTTAGTGCAAATTGGGTGCTCTGGGGTGGAGCTCCATTTTTGCTACTCCACTGCGTTCCACTCCATCTAGGCAGTAGCCCACCCCTGCCCAAGATATATCACCACCTTTGAGCACCCCAATGTTTGGAAATTGAAAATTGAAAAAAATTGAGACGTCATAGTTATTGTTGCTGTAATTTAAGCAATACATCAAACAACTTAAGTGTCTTAAGTAGTGTTGGGCGAACCGAACCTGCACAATTCGGGTCTGTACCAAATTTTACGGTGTTCAGCATGCCAAACCTGAAATCACATTTTTTAAAAAAATTGTGCTGCGGTTTGGCGTTCATGCCGAGCACCGCGAAGCACCACCGTCCAGCTGTCATCTGCAGAGAAGAGGAGGAGGAGCTGGGTGCCGGTGGCGGCAGAGGAAGGCGAACACCGGGGAGCTGTTGGCCGGTCAGGAGGGTGGGAGGGAGGCACAAAAGGAACTGGGGAATCCCACGAAGGGATTCCAGGGGCGTCATGTATACCGGCAGGTTGCTAAGCACGTAAAGGTGACCACTTCCTGGATTCCGGGGGCGGCACTAGAATAATGGAGGAAGGATGGAATCCAAGAAGTGATTTATTTTTACATGAAAGGACCTCCCTTTGCTTGCAGCCCTGCTGCGGCGTCCTTTTTGGTAAAAATAAAAATAAATAAAAATTAAAAAACCGGTAAAAATAAAAAACGATGGGATTCCGGGGGTGGAGATTTGACGCCATGGACCATTCGGAGTTCGGATTCGGCCGAACTTTGCATGAAGTTCGTCCAAACTTGCCGAAATCGAACACCATTGGGTTCGCCCATCACTAGTCTTAAGATATTTACCATATGTGAGTCTACGGAGAGGGGCGGCATACAAATCTAATAAGTAAGTAAGTAAGTAAGTAAACAAACAAACAAACAAACAAACAAACAAACAAACATTACCACCCTAAATTCTGAGGATTAATGCAAAGTACTTCTTCAGATGGAAATAAACATTTCATACTTTGGTTGTTGAATTCTGTCTCAGGAGGATAAGATGTTTCAGGGATCAAAGAAATATCATGTAAATTGATGGGGATGGGGTTCTCTGTTGAAAATGTTGTTTGCTGTAACTGGTTTCGAAGCTGGGAGAGGCAAAAAGAAAAAGAGAATAAGCTTTGAAATTTTAACTTCGTATAAAATTCTAAACAAAGCAGGAATGGACAGTGAATATTCTAGGAATAAATTATCTGTTTTTGGAAAACCAGTTTCTTTTTTTCTTATATAATTTTTCAGATATATACATTTAAAAGGACATTTTCTCAATCATTACATCTTTACATTCACCATCAAAGCAAGCAGAAAAAGAAGTGAAAGAGAAAACTACTGACATAACAAAAACAGACTGTACATAACCCCACCCCATTCCTGCTGTCTCGTTGACAGCTTAGTTTTAACTTATCAGTTTATCATACGGTGAATATTACCAGCGGATACTATTCGGACATAAGTATAACTTATGTTTTTTTGATCCTCTTTACCTATCTTCTCACATATATATAGTCAATTGTTACAAAGTTCTTAAATATATCTAATATTTTAAACCCTTTTAAACTCATTCACAAGTTTTTTATATAGCTTCCCTTTTTCTCCCTTTTTTCAAGCCATTCATAAAATTCTTTCCATATTTCATAATACTTTAAATCTTCTTTGCCTTTAAGCTTCATTGTCATCTTATCTGATTCTGCACAATCGAGAATATTTTTAATCAGACTTATTTCGGATGGCGTTGTTTCCTGCTTCCAATATTGTGCAATATTTATCCTTATTGCTGTTGTTATGTGCTGAATTAGATAGTCATGTTCTTTCTTCACTGGTTTTTCCAAAATGCCAAGTAAAAATATTTCTGGTTTTAATTCCAACTTTTGCTATACCATTTCTTTTATCCAAATTTGTGTTTTATGCTAGATTTTTTAAATTTGGGGACATGTCCACCACATGTGGAAATAGGTTCTGTTTTTATGACCACATCTCCAACAATTTGGCTTAATTTGTAACATGAATGTATGAAGAAAATATGGAAAGATAAACTCCTAACGAAAAGCTATTAATGTCTCCTTTAATTGTTAATATATAAAATAAAACTGAAACAATGACTAATAAAACTACTTCTTTTTAAAAATTAAAATAATAGAATTAAAATACTCACATTTTCTGTTGGCTGGTCTGCCTTAACTTGCTGGTCTTCAATCACAAGTTTTTCAGCTTTGCTGCTGTTATCCTAATCAATATGGATACATAAATTATAAAATATTAGTTTTTGATATACCATGTTCAATTCATTTTATGAAGATCAGCAATTGAGCCGGAGTGGCGCAGCAGGTAAAGTGCTGTACTGCAGGCCACTGAAGCTGACTGTAGATCTATAGGTCATTGGTTCAAATCTCATCACCGGCTCAAGGTTGATTCAGCCTTCCATCCTTCCAAGGTGGGTAAAATGAGGACCCGGATTGTGGGGGCAATAGGCTGGCTCTGTTAAAAAGTGCTATTGCTAACATTGTTGTAAGCCGCCCTGAGTCTAAGGAGAAGGGCGGCATAAAAATCAAATCAAATCAAATAGATAAATGAATGAATAAATTGTCATGCTGCTGCTTCTGTTGAGGCAGCAAGCTAGTATTTGGTTTTCAGTCCAGAAGTAACCACTCGTTGTCATTGTCCTGTGACTAAGAATTTATCAAATTTTGCCTATAACATTCTCTAAGATAAATATAAAATGTACAATTTGATTAAACTATCACTTATTTGCCATTGAATCTAACCCATTTTACCTTTATTTATTTATTTGTTTGAATGTAAGTTGTGGATATGAATATATCCATCCATCCATCCATCCATCCATCCATCCATGTGATTGAAGTTGGAAGAACTTTACCACGTTTGACACTCAAATTTGTTTGCCCATTTGGAAAGGATACTACAGATAAAGTACTTATTTTGAGGACTGTGAGGATAGCATGATTAGGAGCTAGTCTGATGAATATAACAGCATAACATTAATAACTACATTATTACTTCCACTTTATGGAAAAGTGAAGCATTAATTTTAATGGGTATTTTCAGCCAAGTGAAACCCTGATTTCATACTAGCTTTACTGTCCATTTTATTGTTTAACATTTTCCTCTTTTGGTGTACTGAATACCACCACATGTAGAATCTTAATAGGGGCATTTATGTGAACAAAGATATTTTACTGAAAGTTTCCCATCCTACAGGTTATAGTTTTCATTTAAAAATTTCACTTCTCACATCTGATGGCATTATATTTTTAGAAATCTAAGTGTAGTTGTTAATCACATTTTAAAATCAGAGTCTGATTTGACCCCTACAGACATACTTTAGAGATATACTCAAGCAGGCTGGTAGGCAATCAATCATTTTTTCCCTTCAATTATTGAAACCTTTATTTTATAAGCAACATATACTTTGATAAATGCAGTAGAATATAATTCCCTTCTCTGAAATCATGTTGATTGATAACTTTCTCTTTGCATGCATATGTCTCTGTTGTGTTATTCACACAGCCCAGCATGTTTAGGTGCTACACAAATCCAAGTAGACATTCTGTTTTAAATAGTACAAAGAGAATGTACATTCAAACACTAGGAGCAATGTTTAGTGATAAATTAAAAGAATTTTCAAATCATATCAGACTCACTGATTATAATATATTCTTGGTCATGCTTCTGGAGAAGAAGAAGAATGCAAGAAACAGCTTCAACCCGTTATCACCAACAACTATGGAAATCTCAGGAGGAAGTTGAAGATCTTACAGATGTAGGTGGCAATTCTGTTCATTTTTCAAAGAAGGCTACGGACAGGCTGTATATATAGTGTTGAGAGAGATTTAATTTCCTTCAGCCTCGTAGTTTAGTCCTGCTTTTTCACCCTGCTGTTTGTTCTTTCCCCATTAGAGTATATTTGTGTGTGTGTGTCCATTTGTGCATGCGTGCCTTCAAATCAGTGTTGGTTTTCTGGCAAGATTTCAGAATTACCAATTTTGCCTCTTCCCTAGACTGGAGAGAAATTGAGGGGCCCAAGATCTCTTATCTGGCTTTGTGAAGGAGAATTCAATCCTCCAAAGTGACTTTGAATTTTCAGCACCTGATGAATTGTACTCTAGGGTTACTGAAGTACCTGGTAACCTGCCTTAACCTTCCATATTGCCTCAGAGAAAATCTAGTGAATTGGGGAAATGCTAGACAACTGGAAAAAGTAATCATTGTCTTCACAAAGAGGAGAAAGGAAAATCCATGAAATATAAGCACAGCTTATTTATTTTTTTTAAAAGTCATTGTACTTTGACTTGGTAAGACCATTCTTATAGTACTTTGTCCAATTTTGGAACCTCCAAGACATCCTTAAAGATTTAGAGGAATAACCATTTCAGAGAAGGGTAACACAAATTATTATGATAATATAAATTAACTCCTGTGAAAGGTATGTTCAGATGATTGAACAGGGAAATTATAACATCTTTCAAAATCTTCTTCCATCATTCTAGAACATGGGATACACAATGGATTAAAGTTACAGGAAGGCAGATTCTGACAGTTTTCTAACAGTAGATCAGTTAGATGGAAGTTTTCTAACAGTAGATCAGTTAGATGGAAGAGCCAATTGCTTTCCGAGGTAACAAACTCAAATAGTCCTTAAAATTTAGGTTAACTCAGCTGCACTGAGCAGCTTGGTTGAATTTGATGGACAAAATGACTTTTTCCTAAACAGGATTCTATATATGTATCTATGGAGATTCTCAATCATGTAGGTCATGATTGTCCCAAATATGCTTTTTCAAAGGATAACTGGACTTCAATCATCTGGTCATTAGCACTCATTCTGAGAATAATTGAGGTCACTTGGATGTTTATCTGCTTTCTCTGTTGTCTGAGTAGTAAACAGCAGATAGGGGCGGTCATATCACTCCCACTCTGTTCAATCTTAATAGAGATGGCCTCTTTGATCACTCTTTCAAACTGGTGGTCCTCCCTGTCTAGAATGTGGACTTTGCTATCTTATTTATTTGTTTATTGATTGATTTTATCCAATACACAATGAGGGTTATAGTGGGTATACACATAGTAAAATACATGATGAAGGTTATAGAGGATATACTCATAGTAAAATATATCTAAGAAAGAATAGAAGTTATAGGAATAGAACATATCAATGAAAGAATAGAAGAAGAGATATAGGAATAGAAGAAAGGTATAGGACATATAGGAGAGCAATAGGACAGGGGACGGAACGCACTCTAGTGCACTTGTACTCGCCCCTTACTGACCTCTTAGGGATCTGGATAGGTCAACCGTGGATAATACAAGGGTAAAGTGTTGGGGGTTTGGGGATGACACTATGGAGTCCGGTAATGAGTTCCACGCTTCGACAACTCAGTTACTGAAGTCATATTTTTTACAGTCAAGTTTGGAGCGGTTAATATTAAGTTTAAATCTGTTCTGTACTCTTGTGTTGTTGTGGTTGAAGCTGAAGTAGTCGCCAACAGGCAGGACGTTGCAGCATATGATCTTGTGGGCAATACTTAGATCTTGTTTAAGGCATCTTAGTTCTAAGCTTTCTAGGCCCAGGATTGAAAGTCTAGTCTCGTAGGGTATTCTGTTTCGAGTGGAGGAGTGAAGCTACCTTTGTCTTTCAAATGCAGATGGTCTGATGAATCTTGTCCAGATGGGTTTGTTCTATGTTGTGTCATGTGTTTGTGAAGTGGTTGTTTCTCCAATGTGAAGATCTGTACATGTTTCACTGCATTCTACTGCATGTATCACATTGCTCAGTTTGTGTCTGGGGTTTTTTATCCTTATATACATGATTCCAGGTATGAGAAGACCTTAAATAATGTGCTCAGAAGTAATTCCAGGCAGAATCTGGAAAGTGCTGTTATCATTTTCAGCCACCTTTATCCATTTTGCTGCCACTGCTCTGTCTTTTGTCATTTCCCTCCCACAACCACATCACACAGATGCTTTGGTTCTTGGCTCCCTCCTCACTATTTGCACTGCTGCTGTGCTTTTTTTTTAATCCTCTGCCTGCTGGCAGGAAAGAATGTACTGTCAGAGCCAGCCAGTAGCTTTCTCCAGCTGCCAACAGAAAAGCTGCAGTTTTACACATTTGCTTCTTCAAACTGATTTCTGGTTAAATGGCAAAGAACCATCTTATCCAATAGAAAACTATAGTCTTCTGTAATGTATGTCATAAAATTGTGCTTGGTGTAGAAACTGACTTTAAGAATACCAAGCTTCAGCTCATTCTGGATGAGGCAGCAGCAATGATTTGGAGATTTCTCTGAGTTTCTTTGTTTCATGTAGGTAGTCGTTAAGTTACGAACACTCAAAGTTTGATGATGCTGAAGAAGCAGGTCTTATGACTGGTCCTTGGAGTTGTGGTCATTGCAGCAACCCTGCAGTTATGTCATTACAATCTGGATGCTCAGTACCAAGCTCATAATTAATAGAGGCCATAATTAATAGGACCAAGCTCATAATTAATAGAGGCCAGTAAGGGTCGTACATAAGTGCACTGGTGTGCCTTTCGTCCCCTGTCCAATTGTCTTTCCTTTCTCTCACTTATCATATATATTTTCTTTCTTTCATATATCCTCTCCTCTAAGTTCACTTTACCCTTATATATATTACTACATGTCTATTTTTCTTCCTATGTATTTGTGTATTGGACAAATGAATAAATGAATATAAAAATGAATAAAAATCACAAGTTGTTGTCACATGGTCATGATTTCTGACGTTTTCTGCTGGCTTCCCGCATGCCAAGCCAATGGGGAAGCCGGCAGAAGGCAGAAGTTGCTTCTCCTACCCTACTCTGTAGTGCCTGCCCACAGCCCACTCCTGCCATCCATGGCAAATATCTGCCCACAACTCTCGCCTCCAAGTCTGCTAAATAAAGTTCATGAGCGAAGTGTTTTTAATAGGAAAGTGAACACAAGAACAAGGGGGGGAAAATCTGAGGTTAGTTGGGGGAAAGATCAGAAGCAACGTGAGAAAATATTATTTTACTGAAAGAGTAGTAGATGCTTGGAACAAACTTCCAGCAGACAAATCCACAGTAACTGAATTTAAACATGCCTGGAATAAACATATATCCATCCTAAGATAAAAGGCAGGAAATAATATAAAGGCAGTCTAGATGGACCACAAAGTCTTTTTCTGCCATCAATCTTCTATGTGTCTATGCTTACCTAAGACTCCTGCTTCTTCCTGAACGACCTACACAGTTCTAGAGTTACAATTGGGACTTCCATTACTAAATGATATGATTACGTGAAGTTGTGCTTTACAACCATATCACTTAATGACAGATTTTCTGGTACCAGTTCTGGTCATAACCAAAATAGTACCTGAATTTAAATGATATCCAGTTCTTGCTAATTATACAATATAGGATAACTTCATAAAAATCCACAGAAATTAAGTTGGACCTATTTGACAACGAAATTATTTTTATGAATGTACATAACCTAGTCATACAACTTTTGAATACTTACATTGCACACCAATATTATTTATCATTATTAACATTTATTATGGCTACCCACTTCAGAAGACTCTGGATAGCTTATTGTCTATTTCTCTGCATCCTTTCAAGGACTGAGAGGAAGTACGGTACATTTTAACTCCAAAGAAACCTTGCCTAAATATCAGTTTTAAGGTATTGCTACTATGAAATGAAATAATTTTGGCTTACTTTTCTTGATCAATATAATAGCATAAATGCAAGTTTTCTGCCTAATTCATCTCTGTCTTTAATGGCTCTTAAGTTACATTATGGAAATGTTTGTTCATTGATTACACCACTTAATAGCTATTCTTCCTGTAGCCAAAAGATATTTCTAATGCTCACTGTTAGGGGGAGTGGAGGATTTAATTATATACATGTTTGGGATTATATAAAGCTAATTATGATTAATTGTTCTCATTTATAACACATTGGAAAGCATCTTACCTCACTGGAAGCCTGAGTGCAAGAGGGTAATGGAAAAGGAGCTACAGCCATCTGGTTAAATGCATCCTCATTGCTAACAGTCAAGAGAAAAAAATAATTGATTAGTCAAACTAAAAGGACAACTGACATTCAATCTCCCTGTCTGCCCTTTCTCTGGTGAATTATAGTTGTTTATCATAGTTACAACTTCCTTTCCTCTGTGATTCACAAAAGGGTTTTAGATCCTTCATTTCAAAATACTAACCAAATTGAGATTGCTACATCATCTGCATTTATTACTTGCCTCCAAAATGACAAAAGCATTTAAAAAGCAAAATTAAGAATGTATCTCAATCCCTCCATGCTGCTTTACAGCAAGGTAATTAGGTTGCTAAATACATAGATACTGTTATTTGGAGAAACGTAGTTTCAGGTTCTAGCTAATGCAACTATTACAAATTGAACTGCAAGACATTGCTTTTCGTCAAAGAATAAATTTATTTACATACATCATCTTGGTGGTACTGGTGAAAAGCCAGTACCAAAATTCCCGGGCTTTTCATTCCGATATAAGTTTCAGTTTTTTAAGTTTTCAAAACAATTGTCACATTGTCCAACCAAGATGGGAGATGGTTGCTTAGCAACATCTCTCCTCCTACTCTGGTCAGTCAGACTTTGGAATGTGGTTGACAGCTAGGAATGATGCTTTGACTAAAGGCTCCATTCCATCTCCAGCTCCAAACTATGTCAAACTGAATACATGCCAGAATGCCCAAGGATACAAACAATCTAACATCCCAATCAAATTCAGGCTTGACACGTAGTTCATTTCGGTTTTTTATTTTTCATTTAATTGGATTTGTATGCTGCCTCTCTCTGAGGACTACAATTAACAAAAAACACTTATGACAAAACAAGAAATATTTCCCAAAGGGTGATGTGGATGTGTAGAATAAGCCTATTTCAAAAGGTCTCCCTCTATAGATAGCTAAGGAGTTAGAAAAAAGATTTGGAATTCTGAAATGAGAATTGTATATTTTTCCAGAAACTGAAAGATATTCCAGTTCATACCACAGAAAAAATAGAGGGGAAAAGTGATGGAGGTAAGATAGCCAGCTTTGTTTCTTCTTGAAAACTTCTGGATACTGAGCTTGAGGTAAAAAAGAAGAAGAAGATTCTTGACATTGGATTTTGCTTATTTGTTATTATAGAAATGGCTAGAATTTATTAAGCTGGTAAAGTAAAAAGTAGACTCTGAAATTTTATTTCAGAGTATTTTATTTATTTAGCAATAGCACTTAGATGTATGTACCCACTCCACAGTGCTTTACAGCCCTTTCTAAAAAGGTTAAAGAGTAAGCATATTGCCCTCAACAATTTGGCTTCTCGTTTTACCCACCTTGGAAGGATGGAAGGTTGAGTCAACCTTCAGCCTGGTGGGATTTAAACTGCCAAATTGCAGGCAATCAGCAGGCAGCAGCAGTAGCCTGCAGTACTGCACTCTAACCACTGTGCCACCATGGGTCTTATTCTGTACTTTATACTGTGCTGAAAAAAAGTTGAAAGTGGATGTTTTTTCCCTTTCTCACCGTTTCTACATTTTTCTTTTTCCACTCATTCCCCTTTCCATTTTACTCTGATATTTATTTTCATTTGTATTTTTTTATTAATTTTTTTTAAATTACCGGTACATTCTTTTAAGAAAAAGGCATTACTCTAGAAAACCTTGCTCTGCATTTGAGATTATCGGATCACTTCCAATAGCATTTTTATTCTTGTTCTGTGCTATAGTGATTAAACAATATTATTATTATTATTATTATTATTATTATTATTATTATTATTATTATTATTATTAATTAGATTTGTATGTCGCCCTTCTCTGAAGACTGGGTGGCTATATATTTTAATCAAATAATAATAATAATAATAATAATAATAATAATAATAATAATAATAATAGATAAATAATTGTTGGTAGAAAAACACCTTAAAATTTCCCCCAAAGAATTATATTGAGAATTTCCCAGAACGCACATGGTTCTTAAAAATGTGGAACAAAAGAAAGCAAGAAAAATAAGGGAATAAATTGACGTCTTTTATTGCTTGGCTTTATAAATCATTTTGTGGTTCTCTGAATGGACTAAAATTTGCCTGGATTAAACAACAACCCCCAGGAAGTCCTTTTAAATAATAATTAATGTAAATCTGACTTTACAATCTGAAGTTAGTTGGGGGAAAGATCAAAAGCAACATGAGAAAATATTATTTTACTGAAAGAGTAGTAGATCCTTGGAACAAACTTCCAGTAGACATGGTTGGTAAATCCACAGTAACTGAATTTAAACATGCCTGGGATAAACATAGATCCATCCTAAGATAAAATACAGGAAATAGTATAAGAGCAGATGGACCATGAGGTCTTTTTCTGCTGTCAATCTTCTATGTTTCTATGTTTACAATGTTTATCCATTTTGCACCATGCGTTTTTCAAGAAATTCAATACTGCTAAGTGATATAACCAAAGCTGTACAGAATGTTGTTAAGTAGTCAGCCCAATTCACCACACAGGGTTATTGTTGCGGTGAAAATTGAGGAGCAAAGTATGTTGGATAGGTTCACTGCCTTGAGTTATTTGTAAAAATAATAAAAGTGGGATATAAACACACCAAATATTTTGCTGTTAAGCACCACATATTATGAAAAAAACCTGCTGTGATGTCATTCTGTTTTACCTTCTTCCTTCTGTTGGGCCTTTTAAATAAATAACATCAAGTGAACATATTTTTCAAAAAGGTCAAAATTTGAAAAACTCTTAGACATGATAAGTGAACACACACTTGTTTAATGTCAACCAATAAAAAACAAAAAAACCTATAATAGCTAGCAAATAGTACTTAGACAGTGCTTTACAGCCTTCTCTAAGCAGTTTATAAAGTCAACAATCTGGGTCCCCATTTTATCCACCTGAGAAGGCTGGAAGGCTGGGTGGGATTTGAAGCCTGGTGGGATTTGAATTGCCAAATTGCTGGCAGCCAGCAGTCAACAGAAGTAACCTGCAGTACTACACTCTAACTATTGCACCACCAAGGCTCTCAGAGAAAAAGACAATGGTATTTAAAGAAGAATTTACAAACACAGAAGCTACAAGTTGCCAAGGTTGGGAAACACTGTTTTAAAGTTTTAGAGAGATACAGTATTCAGTATTCAGGAATTTATTTCTGCTAGAAAACACAGTGGCAAAATGGGCAACAGAATAGCTGTCACAAAGAAAAGAAGCAGCTTGAGATGAAATTTTACTATGTTTAGATTTAATAGATTTAACACATCTACATGGCCAAATTTAATGTATTTAATACATTTATATGGCCACCCATCTCTTGGTGGGTCAGGAAAACATAAGGGAAAGATTGTATAAATAAAGAAATAGAACGGAGAAACAGCATAAAACAGCATAGCAGCCAAACCAAAAAACAAACAAAAGATGACTGAGCTTGCAGAAGTATTAGCTGAAGTGTCAAGTGCTCTAACATGATAAATGTGGACAGGACTACCACACAGGCTACAGACTGGAAAAGATCATTGCGTATAGCTATGCTAAAGAAGGGAGTTGCAGGGGAAGAAATAATCTAACCGAAGCATTGCAATACTTCTCATGCATACAATGTTTTGAATAAGATCTTGCACAGAAGAAAACATCCATGGTTGATGAGAGAAAAGATAAATGAATGGGCAGAAGGCCATGAGATCAGATGGCTAGCTTTAGTTGGATAAAGTAGAGAACAAGAGGGTTTAAGGAGGAAATTTAACCTTTGCTTTATTGATGCAGCAAGGCCTTTGATCACATAGATCGTGCCAGTAGCTGGAATATATTAAGATTATGGATGTGCATTCAAGATTTCATTCAGGAATATCTTGAATGAGAAACTACCATAAGAGCTGAATTTGGAACAATCTTGTAGAATGCATCTGAATTTTTTTTAAAAAATGAAATAGGGGAAAATAAGACAGGAAACCATTAATCTCCAAATCTGTTTATAATACAGCCAAGGTAAACAGCAGAATTGGAAGAAATTAAATCAAACGGGAGACTATTAGCCAGATTTAGAGGATAGAGGTTATCCCCCCCAACTTCTGGTGGGCCCAGTAGGCTGATGATTTACCCTCCCCAGGCTGCAAAGGCTTCCCTGGAACTGGGGGAAGGTAAAAACGCCCTCCCCAACCCCCCGGAGGTTCTCTGGAAGCCAAAAATGCCATCCCACAGCCTCAGTATTGTTGTGGTGAGCTGTGGCTCAGCTCCTGCCCCAAGGACTGTGAATGTGGGGGAGACATCCACATGCTGTAGGCCTGTTTTGCCCCCGGTGGAATCTGATGATGAAGGCTCCTCTGACCAAGAAGACATGAGTGACAGGGAGGAGGAGAGTGTGGCAGACAGCTCAGAAGGAGATCAATTATCTAGCTCCTCCTTGGATTCAGAACAAAAGTTAATGATACAGCCACACACGCGGAGAGCAATGCATAGGCAACAACAACTGAGAGATGAATATCAAAGAAAATGAGGCCACCTGTGGTTGGGTGGGGCTGTGGTCACTAGTGAAGCTGCTATAAATAGCAGCCTGTGGGTTTGGCCATTGTGGAGGATTATCTGATCCTTGTATTTCGTGCCTGCTTTGTTGACTTTGATCTTTTTGTGCTGATTTTTCCCCACTTTGAAACTAAACCAGAGCAAAGTGTGTTTCACTTTGTGAAAGAAGAAGGACTGTGAATTGCCTCACAGCTGCAAGCTAAGTATCACAGAATTGATAAGGGACTTGTACAAATTACCAATTTGTTTGAAGACAAGTGCTCTTTGCTATACAAAAAGAGTGCTTCGTTTATTTGCATTTTTCGGTATAAAGAACATTGTTTTGAATTTTCAAACGTGTGTGTGTCTGAAATTGTACCTGTGCATTTTTGGGAGGTTAGGTTAGGTTAGGTTTATTGGATTTATATGCCGCCCCTCTCCGCAAACTCGGGGCGGCTCACAACAATAATAAAAAACAGTACAGTACACAATACCAAATCCAATGCCCACCCATCCAGTTACAATTTAAATTAATAATCTCATAAAAACAGTATATATAAAAAACAGGCACACAGTCAATCAATCAACAAAACAACATGGGCAAGGGGGAGGTGTTTTAGTTCCCCCATGCCTGATGGCAAAGGTGGGTCTTAAGGAGTTTACGAAAGGCAGGGAGGGTGGGGGCAATCCTAATCTCAGGGGGGAGCTGGTTCCAGAGGGTCGGGGCCCCCACAGAGAAGGCTCTTCCCCTGGGTCCCACCAGACGACATTGTTTAGTCGACGGGACCCGGAGAAGGCCAACTCTGTGGGACCTAACCGGTCGCTGGGATTCGTGCGGCAGGAGGCGGCAACCAATGCAGACTGCGGAGTGTTGGAGTAATATGGGCATACTTATAGAAGCCCATAATTGCTCTCGCAGCTGCATTCTGTACGATCTGAAGTTTCTGAACACTTTTCAAAGGTAGCCCCATGTAGAGAGCGTTACAGTAGTCGAGCCTCGAGGTGATGAGGGCATGAGTGACTGTGAGCAATGACTCCCGGTCCAGATAGGGCCACAACTGGCACACCAGGCGAACCTGGGCAAACGCCCCCCTCGCCACAGCTGAAAGGTGTTTTTCTAATGTGAGCTGTGGATCGAGGACGCCCAAGTTGCGGACCCTCTCTGAGGGGGTCAATAATTCCCCCCCAGGGTAATGGACGGACAGATAGAATTGTCCTTGGGAGGCAAAACCCACAGCCACTCCGTCTTGTCTGGGTTGAGTTTGAGTTTGTTGACACCCAGCCAGGCCCCAACAGCTTCCAGGCACCAGCACATCACTTCCACTGCTTCGTTGACTGGACATGGGGTGGAGATGTACAACTGGGTATCATCGGCATATTGATGATACCTCACCCCATGCCCTTGGATGATCTCACCCAGCGGTTTCATGTAGATATTAAATAGCAGGGGGGAGAGGACCGACCCCTGAGGCACCCCACAAGGGAGAAACCTCGGGGTCGACCTCTGACCCCCCACTAACACCTACCAGAGAGCTCGACAGAACAAGTATGAGCCAAAAATCAGCTGTATGGAATACACATGCACATTGGAGCTGAGCTAGGGCAACAGCTCGCGTGCCAGCAGATATGGTTCCACATGCCACTTGTGGCACTCGTGCCATATGTTCGCCATCACTGTCCTGGTCCTTAAGAATTAATTGATCGATTTTGTTCCTTTGAGAAAATGACCAACAGCTAGAAATTCAAATATTTCAAGCATCTGATGCAAATGGAGGATGAAAAGTAGAAAATGGAGTAGAAAAAGCAAGATTAAAAGAAATTTAAAAAAAGATAAATATAATGAATAAAGCAAATGAACGGGATCAAGGAATGTCATTAGAAAAACTCTGCATATTCACTGCATATTCACATATGACTTTATCCCTTGGCTATAAACTAAATTTGGACTTGAGGTTCTAAAAAGCAAATTAGGGAAATATTAGACAGACCCAGGATGCAACCCAGTCATTCTCTTTGATTCATGGCTGCTGCTTAATGAGCAGCTGGCAATAATGACTAGGAGGGAGTTTGCACAGTTTTGCCTTGTGTTTCAGACTGCCTGTTGCCTGCTAAGAATCAGTCATGCCAGACTGGAGTACTACAATTGCAGTTTACATAGAGGTGCCCTTGAAAAATAACTGGAAGCTTCAACTGATACAGAATGGAGTGGCATGGACAGTTATGTGCATTCCTGGAATAGATAGGAAGGAAAGGAAAGGAAAGGAAAGGAAAGGAAAGGAAAGGAAAGGAAAGGAAAGGAAGGAATAGCGCTTTCATATATGCAGAAAAGTTCTATCTGCTGGAAAAAGGAGACAACTTTTCTCTTGGAAGTCAGTGATATGCATTGAGAACAAAAAACAAAACATTTATACATGGCAAGATGAACAACATTTATTTATTTATTTATTTATTTATTGGATTTGTATGCCGCCCCTCTCCAGAGACTCGGCGCGGCTAACAGCGACAATAAAACAGTGTACAATAGTAATTTGGTATTGATGATTAAAAATCAATTAATATAAAAACCAAACATACATACATACATACCATGCATAGAATTGTAAAGGCCTAGGGGGAAAGAGGATCTCAATTCCCCCATGCCTGGCGGCAGAGGTGGGTTTTAAGTTGTTTACGAAAGGCAAGGAGGGTGGGGGCAGTTCTAATCTCTGGGGGGAGTTGGTTCCAGAGGGCTGGGGCCGCCACAGAGAAGGCTCTTCCCCTGGGTCCCGCCAGGCGACATTGCTTAGTTGACATTCTATTGGATTGTCATTTTGATCAGGAGCTACGTGTCTGGGGTGACTAATATTTAATGTATTCCTGTCACCTGCCATTTCCCATCTCCACTAAAACTGCATTGTACAGTATATGATTTTAAACGCAATAGTTTTTAACCATACAAAGCCAAATTCATCATAGAAAGAAAACAAAAATATAGGTCAAAAGAGGCTGCTTCTCATTATCTCGATGGTTGCATTTGTTGTTATTTTAGTTCTGCTTCAAACGAAACTTTTCCATTACAGATACATTTTAAACAATAAAATAATCTATCTTTTGTATTTAAAAAAAATAAAGCAGTTGCCTTTTGTTTCCCCATCCTGCAACTATTAAGCAATATAAAATTAATGATGGAATTATAAGAGAAAAGAGAAGTTATTCGTGAACTATCTTTGATTTCCTTTAAAGTTAAAATGTTAAAGTAAAAAGGAAAGGACCTAGGAGCCCTTTCATCTCATATTTAATTCAAACATTTTGTTTAGGCAGACATCAAGTTCCTAAAGTTGTTTTGAGCAAGCCCAGATTTCTTTACTGCAAAGAGAATATCAAATCTCATTGCTAACAAATGAACATACTAAGTGTCATTGCCCCTAGTTTCCACTCTCCTTCTCCAATTCCTAAATTTGCCAGTGTTAGTGATAAGATGCAATTCTCATGAACAAAGTGATAATAATTAGGTTTCTTTCTTGACATCCTACCTCGGACTCCTTTTGGCCTGTGAATTTTTCTCCTTTGCGGAAATGGACAGATTAAGGCCTAGATTATTCTCTAAATTTCTTCAAGGCAAAATCCCTGTGGCCGAGTGTATTGGCCCATTTGGTGATAGGAGATTGAAAACTTCTCACCTATTATAAATCTTACAGACATTAGCTCAATTTACATTGTACCCCCAATAAATAAATTCTTATTTTGCAGTTATGTTCTAATTTAAATACATAAGAAAAGTAAACACATTTAGAGTTACAACAGGACCAAATTTCTTTTGGTCGTTCCATTCCTTGCATCACAATCAGTCACAATGAAAATATCCAATTCTGTATACCTTTTTTGCCATGCTTTCTCTCAATCTATTTCCCAATTAGGGAAATAAAGGGAGTAAACTTTTGTACATGACATTTAATTTTCAATAACTGAAAAAGGAAAAGGACGCTGGAAGCAAGATCATTAATCATCCAGTCTTGGAATAAAAAGCAGAGTGTTTATTTTAATAGTACTGTACTGATTTTCCTTTGTAGTCATAATACAATTTAAGATTTAACTATATATTAAGATATATTTCAAAACAAACATATGGTGTAAAGATTAATTCAGCAACAATATTTACTCAGTATTATTCCTTGTTCAGTATTAAAATAAATAAATAAATAAATAAATAAATGTACTTTTCCACAGTTTTTTGTATTTTTCTTCAACTGTTTTTCTTTCTTTTTGTTAAGAAAATGTGTAACAGTTAAAATACATATGACAGAATAAATGACAATAAAAATAGAAGTTTATCGTTCACTTAAATAAGCAAATAAAATTATAAAATGACACAATCTATTAAATCAAGAAAATCCCCTCAAAGTAAATTGGGTTTTAACACCAGACATGTGGCTAGTGTAATCTCCAAGAGGAGGTTATTCCAGAATGTGCTATCACCATACCTTCAACACTGAAGGCTTTTAAAGAAGGGACTGGACAATCATTTGTCGAAAATTATATAGGGTCTCCTGCTTGAGCAGGGGCTTGAAGACCTCCAAGGTCCCTTCAAACTCCGTTACTCTGTTATTGTCACCACCATGAGCTCCTTAACTTCATAGAAGGACAGGGCTACCAGTACCTGCTGCCTACAAGATCTAAAGGGCCAAGACAATCTTGGTGAAGGTGAAGATTCTGGAAAATAAGCTTCTGCAGATACACAGCTAAGCCTTGAATGGCTTGAATATGCACACCCACAAACAACTTAACACTTCATAGTTTCAAAAATAGAGAGGGTAAATCCAGCTGTTTACTTATTTCTCCATCACAAAAGCTTTTTTTGAGAATCCCCTTTTGAAGACAGCCAAGTCCACATTTTGGACAGAGTGGACAGCTGGCTTGACAGAGGGGTCAAAGAAGCTATCTTTGAGAAAATATTATTTTACTGAGAAAATATTATTTTACCTGAAAAAATATTATTTTACTGAAAGAGTAGTAGATGTTTGGAACAAACCTCCAGCAGATGTGGTTGGTAAATCCACACTAACTGAATTTAAACATGCCTGGGATAAACATATTTCCATCCTAAGATAAAATACAGGAAATAGTAGAAGGGAAGACTAGATGGACTATGAGGTCTCTTTCTGCCATAAATCTTCTATGTTTCTAACTCTGTCAACATTAAATAGCCATCTCTCAATAGAAGGGGAACGATACAACACCATCTATCTCTAGTCCAGAACACAGTCCTCTTAATAATTCCAAGAAAGCTCCACACCCATTTACATTATTCAGGTGATCCTGATGTCACTGATAAACTTCCAGGTGGCCTCAACAACTCACTAAAACATGAGTGTTAAACTCCGGCATATTGCCATCACATGACATTTCACGACTTTCTCCCCTTCACGGAGCTGGGGTGGGCATAGCCTGTGCGTGATGCATTCGGTCCATGGGCCGCCAGTTTGACATCCCTGCGCTAAAAGAATGCAATTGACCAGCTGTCTGCAAGGAATGTAAATCCTCCCATTCCCCATCCACTCAGAGCTGAAGAAATTTCTTAGGTGAGAACAAAATGTCTTCAAAGGAAAACACGAAAGTCCAGTTGCCTCCTGAAAAAGCACCTTTGGGATGTATGGACATGTTATATTCCTTTACTACAATTGGCCTAAACACATTATTAACCACAGTTATTCTTCCTCTACTTTTTCTTCTTTTCTAAAGTACAGCTGCATGATGAAGAATTATTCAAATTCAAAAGCTTGACTGTACAATCTTCAATTAGCCTAATGAAGTTACTGCCTCAAATGAATTTCTGACTTTTTTCTCTGCATACCTAATGTGACAGCCTTCACTTTTGGTACAAAATATACAAAACATTTAAATATTTTGCCCTTGACTAAGCATTTTAGCAGTTTTTAGTTTTATGACAATACTGAATTTTTTATTTCTCACTTTCCAGTTCAGGCCATTAATTCTTGACCTCATCAGCCCAATGATTATCGTTCTTACCGTATAAATACCAGTTTGACCTTTGATGGTGCCGTCTTAATTATTGCAGAAGCATTCTGGTGACTTCTCCCGTATAAAATCTGGTTATTTATCTGTTTTGTAAAGAACATTTAGCACAGTTACCAATTAAAAAGAAACAAAAGGTCTACTATTACTTTGTAATTTTATTACATTGGATAACTCCCCCTCCCTTTTGCTAAATCTTATTTTGAGTTACAGCCAAAAATAAAGAAAAGCAAAAGGGCAAAGTGGATTAAGAGACTGTAATTTCTTCCTTGAAAAATAGGATGTTTCTGGGTTTTTTTAAAAAAACATTGCATTAGCCAATCATATGAATAATGCTGATAATCAACAGGAAATAATTATGTCATTGCTATAATTCGGGGAGTAAGATTGATTGCATCAACATAATTTGGGGCATATGCCACTTCAAACAATATTACTGAATGTATTAGAAATGCTGCAGAATAAAGGAGATTTAAATCTCCAATCCAGGAACCTATTATATTAAGTCAAGCCATACTATGAGTTTTATCTTAGTTTACCACTTTCCTTCGTAAAGTTGCAGATCAGCATTACAGAAGAGATGTAAGCACACCAGCAGTTTTATTAAGACAATGCGTAAAATACACAAAAGCCAAAAAATAGTTCAGGCTAATCTTTTTCAAAGCATCTGCTTAGAAATTTGGAATCACGGCAAAATTCCATGCAAAGCAAGTTTTAACTTTTAGGTATGTCTTTGCAAACACTCACAGGTATGTTAGCAGCTTTTAAAAAATCTATTTCTTGTATAATTACATTTCTGAGAGAGAGAAAGAGAGAGCATGCACAAATTTTAATGGCCCTATTCACATGCAAGATGTGTATGTGCATCTTATGCATCTTATGACACTGTCAAGATTAATAAACGTATTGAGATGCTAGTTTCTACAAAGATGGCTTTATACATCTTGAGCAAGATTTTGCTTCTGTGCATGCGCAGCAAGCAAAATCTTGGGCGGGAACATATGTGCGTGTGAGATTTTGGCAATTTTGCATCTGCGCATACACGTCAAAATCTGGCACGCGGTAATAGTGTTCAGTTGGAAGGATGCGACAAAATGGACAATGCAAAATTGGTACTGGTACATGGTGGATCATATTCGATTTGAGATTATGGATAAAAGGATGAATTTGGTTAATGAAACTGATTTGCGACAACTGATGGGACAATGGGACAAGGTAAAACGATACATGGTGAGCAGAATCCAAGACCAAGCTACAAGGAATAAATTGGAATCACTTTATAATATGTAAATAGATATATTGCTCTTGAGTTAAAATGCGGAGAGGGGCGGCATACAAATCTAAATAAATAAATAAATAAATGAATGAATGAATATATAAGAAACACCCCCGATTTGGTGGTGGGGTGTGAATGTTTGTTTGGTGGTGGGCACCACTCACAGAGCACTTGTTATATGTTGTGTGTGCGTGTTCATATTTTATAAAATAAAATATAAACTAAAAATTAAAAGGAACTATGAAAACAAAAACTTATACGTGCAAGCATCCCCTTAGGAGATGTAGCTTATCTAGATTATCTAGGTCCTCAACACTCTGGATTCAGGCCCGGCTACAGCATGGAAACTGCTTTGGTCGCGTTGATGGATGATCTCTGGCGGGCCCGGGACAGGGGCTTGTCCTCTGTCCTGGTGCTCCTTGACCTCTCAGCGGCTTTCGATACCATCGACCATGGTATCCTTCTGCACCGGCTGGAGGGGTTGGGAGTGGGAGGCACTGTTCTCCAGTGGTTCTCCTCCTACCTCTCCGGTCGGTCGCAGTCGGTGTTAGTGGGGGGTCAGAGGTCGACCTCAAGGTCTCTCCCTTGTGATGTGCCTCAGGGGTCGGTCCTCTCCCCCCCGCTATTTAATATCTACATGAAACCGCTGGGCAAGATCATCCAAGGACATGGGGTGAGGTATCATCAATATGCCGATGATACCCAGTTATACATCTCCACCCCATGTCCAGTCAACGAAGCAGTGGAAGTGATGTGCCGGTGCCTGGAGGCTGTTGGGGCCTGGATGGGTGTCAACAAACTCAAACTCAATCCAGACAAGACGGAGTGGCTGTGGGTCTTGCCTCCCAAGGACAATTCTATCTGTCCATCCATTACCCTGGGGGGGGAACTATTGACCCCCTCAGAGAGGGTCCGCAACTTGGGCGTCCTCCTCGATCCACAGCTCACATTAGAGAAACATCTTTCAGCTGTGGCGAAGGGGGCGTTTGCCCAGGTTCGCCTGGTGCGCCAGTTGCGGCCCTATTTGGACCGGGAGTCATTGCTCACAGTCACTCATGCCCTCATCACCTCGAGGCTCGACTACTGTAACGCTCTCTACATGGGGCTACCTTTGAAAAGTGTTCGGAAACTTCAGATCGTGCAGAATGCAGCTGCGAGAGCAGTCATGGGCCTACCCAGGTATGCCCATATTACTCCAACACTCCGCAGTCTGCATTGGTTGCCGATCAGTTTCGGGTCACAATTCAAAGTGTTGGTTATGACCTATAAAGCCCTTCATGGCACCGGACCAGAATACCTTCGGGACCGCCTTCTGCCGCACGAATCCCAGCGACCGGTTCGGTCCCACAGAGTTGGCCTTCTTCGGGTCCTGTCGACTAAACAATGTCGTCTGGCGGGACCCAGGGGAAGAGCCTTCTCTGTGGCGGCTCCAACCCTCTGGAACCAGCTCCCCTCTGAGATTAGGACTGCCCCCACCCTCCTTGCCTTTCGCAAACTCCTTAAAACCCACCTCTGCTGTCAGGCATGGGGGAACTGAAACATCTCCCCCTTGCCCATATTGTTTTGGTGTTGGATTGATTGTGAGCTTGTTTTTTAATATTCTGGGGATGTTTTATGAATTTTTTAGCTTAAAATTGTAATTGGATTGGTGGGTATTGGATTTGTTACTATGTACTGTGTCGCCATTGTTGTGAGCCGCCCCGAGTCTGCGGAGAGGGGCGGCATATAAATCCAATAAATCTAATCTAATCTAGTTTACTGCGCATGCACAGAAGCAAAATCTCACTTGGGTGCGCACACACGTCGGGGATGTGAAGCTGCACGTGCAGCTCAATTTTTTTCTGCCAATGCGGTATCCTGATCCATACTAGTAGCAACCCACTACTGCTAGAAATGTTGGGGAAATGTGTTAAAAATTAATTGGGAAGTAATTTAAAAATAAATAATTGATGAAAGTGGGGAATTACATAAAATCAATTGCTGGATACACTGCATACATTCTTGTAAAGGTGACTCTTTTTAAAACTTCTTTCTAAGCTCTAAGTTGTGCCTTTTCAAATGTAAGCAAAAATCATTTCACTGAAATTCTCCCATGTACCTATGCCAAAGATATAAGCCAGGGTTGTCAAACTCGTGGCATCACATTGTTGTGACATGACGTATTGTGACTTTCCCCCCCTTTCCTAAACTGGGGTGGGCACGTGGCCAGCACATGATGCATCTGTCCCGTGGGCCACGAGTTTGACGCCCCTGGTATAAGTGAAACATGCTGTTCATTTTCAACAGCCAAACCTGATGTCACAGATTTTCACATTAAGCAACTGCAAACTCTCAGGTCTAGATTTAATCAAACATAGGTAGTCCTCAACGTACGACCAGAGTTGACCCCAGATTTATGTTGCTAAGTGAGAAATTTATTAAGTGAGTTTTGCCCCATTTTATTACTTTTCTTGCCACATTTGTTCAATGAATCACTGTATTTGTTAAATTAGTGGCATGGTTGTTAATTGAATCTGGTTTTCCCATTGACTTTGCTTGTCAGAAGGCTGAAAAGAGGGTCATACGATTCCCAGAAGACTGCAACAATCATAAACATGAGCCAGTTGCCAAGTGTCTGAATTTTGATCACATCACCAGGGAGATACTGTAATGGTTGTAAGTGTGAAAACTGGTCATAACTCCTTTTTCGCAGTGTTGTTGTTGTAACTTTGATCTGTCACTAAATGAATTGTTGTTTGTCGAGGACTACGTGAAATGTTTCCAATGAAAAGTCAGGAAGTTTGATCTTTATTGGCAGGATGCAAAGCTACTTTATTACTAATTTTATAAACTGTGACTAGAGTCCCTAAAACATAAACACACACACACACAGAGAGAGAGAGAGAGAGAGAGAGAGAGAGAGAGCATGTGGTAGTTTCTTCTGAAAAAATTAAAGATCAAGTACTCTGACATTTCTTGCAGGCTTCATGGAAGAATTAACTATTGTTTAATCTATTACAAAATCTACTGATTTAGAGGCAAATGAAACACAGGTAAATAGCAAAGTTCAACAGGAAACAAAATAAATGAATGAAAGAGTGGCCAAATTATGAACAAAAATTAAGAACATTATTTAACCTAGACAGCTCCAATTGTAAGCAACAATTTTAGAGCAGATGGCATCATAAATATTTCGCTGAAGGGGGATGTGGCATGTAAGATAATGAAAACTAATAGGGGAAATTTAAGGCAGAGGATGTTTCCTGAAGCAAGCTCTATTAGTCTGAAAAATTATTTCCTACTAAACTGTTTGCTTTGCTTTTCTAAAACTACTTAGCTTAAAATTGGCACTCAAGGTTAACTCTTGATTTCTGACTATTTTGGTCTTATGTTTTTCAAGAATGTTTACATTTCATTAATATTACTTTTATCCTCTGGAGAAAATTTAAGCAAGAATTAATATTCTGTCCTCTAAAACTAATCTTATAAATGCTTGGTAAAAGAAAGAGTGGTTTCCTCTTGCAGGGTGCTTCCCTTTGGTGAGTGCTGAGATGGGGCGAGAAGGGTCTGGTGGGCCTGGCCTCTCCCCAGCTGGCAACAGACACTTACTTACTTACTTACTTACTTACTTACTTACTTACTTACTTACTTACTTACTACTTACTTACTTACTTACTTACTTACTTACTACTTACTTACTTACTTACTTACTTACTACTTACTTACTTACTACTTACTTACTTACTTACTTACTACTTACTTACTTACTTACTAACTTACTTACTTACTTACTTACTACTTACGTAAGTAAGTAAGTAAGTAAGTAAGTAAGTAAGTAAGTAAGTAAGTAAGTAAGTAAGTATTGGTAGTATACAAAGAAATAACACTGAAATACAAAGAAATAACCACTGTAATCAATGTATCTTTACCACCTTGGTGGACTTGTGAAAGTGCTAAAAAATACTGGGACCAAATATGTTTCTTCATCCAGAAGATGCTGAAAATCGATGTGCAATTAAAACCAGAGGGGGTTTTTGGGGGGCACATTGATTGAAAGGAAACATAGGACATTGCTCTTAGTGTGACAACAGCAGCAAGACTTTTATATGTACAAAGGTGGAAATTTATGCAAAATCCTATAATGGAAGAATGGATTGTGATATGGAGTGGAGTAACATGGCAAAATTGATCACTTTGATGAAAAGCAAAAATTTTCTTGTTTTCTTTTTATTTGGAAACTACTTTTGGATTTATTGCTCACAAAGTATAGAAACCCTGATTTGCTGGTTTGAAACTAGATCTGTTTTAATTATAGAAATATCCTCTAATGTCATTTCTTTTCACATTGTTATGCATGATCTACATGTTTTGTATGCCTTTAATTGTTGTTTAAACTTATAGTAAGAGGCAAAGGTATTATATATCTGTACACGCACTGAAAAAAAGTTGGAATTTACTCTTTTTCTATATCTTTTTTATAGTTCTTTTCTTTTCCTGTTAACACCTTTCCCCGTTATTTTGTAGTTTATTCATTTTGGAAATTTAATAAAGATATATTTTTAATTAAAATGCAATGTGTCTTGGCATACCTATATATGTCAGTATGGTCTAATCTATTACCCTTCAGATCTTTTGCATTTCAGCATAGGTCTACCAGATCTGCCCAAGCAGAAATCCAATTTTTAATATCTTTTTGCTGCTGTCTGATAGTTGTCAAGATGCATTAGATCTACTTCAGCTCCCGTTATCCATCAGCTCTCATTAATTTTAGGCGACACGATCAACATATGCCGAGGCTCCACAGGGAGATTACAATACACGTGAATAAGACAGTTCTATATGATTGCTCCACAGGTCACATAGTTGAAATCACACTGAAAGCCAGAAATTTCCATAAATGTTGAGTGTTTTTCTGAGTTTGAATTCTTTTTCTGTTGGGAGAAAGTGTGCTCTTAAAAAAAAGCCCTGCATCTTTTTTTTATCCAGTGCTTTCAAAGAACCTTCCTTTTTATCTTATTAATGCTTGTCAGACTAGCATTGTCCCCACATAGCAGATGAGCAATTGAAAGTGAGAGTGAATAATAGCTTGCCTATCTGAACAAAAAGGAAGAGGTTGCTGAAATGTATGGAAGGGTCAGAGCTCGGTAGACGCATACAGGAATATATTTGGTAGAAAGTTAAATAGCAAAGCTGTAAAAGAATGGAGGCCTATTGAGAATACAAACTACGTCCATGAATAATGTGACAAGATATAGGGCAGTTTTGTATGTTCTTATCCCTGTACTTTTTGGATTAGTTAGAGTACACTTTCCTACAATTCTTATTGTAAACATGCCTTTTGAAGCCCCACTAAAACAACAGGTCTGAATTTAAAATAAATCTTGGGGCAACACTTTCTTCCTGAGCCTGCAATATCTACATCATGAGCTAGCTGTACAAATACTAACTTAGCTAACTATTTACTGTTTTTATAAGATTACCAGAAGTAGGTTTCTCTAAGCTGTTTCCTATTACTTTTAAATACCTTTATGTAGTGAAGGGCTGGAAAAATTTTACTACCACACTGTGGTGTGGCTTATTGTGTGGGTGTGGCTTGCTGGCCATGTGACCGGGTAGGACTGGCTTGACAATCATGTGACTGGGGGTGGCTTAAAGGTCATGTGACTGGGTGGGAGTGGCTTGCCGACCAAGATAAGTTTTCAAATAGGTGCTTGGACTGTTTTTCAGTTGATTAAGTCACATTATTTGAATAGCCACAAAAAGGACAAATGATATTTGTTGAGGAGCACAGTAACATTTGTACTGAACCCACAAGATTCAGTATGATAACAGGTTAGGCAAGTAGTTCAATTTTTTTAAATTGCTATAAAAGTTCAGTTCTAGGTAATGATTAAAATGATTAAAGCATTTATGGTTAAAACCATACTATTTAATTATTTCCTATTTTGAAAGTATTTAAGGACCATGCTAAGGTACTAGGAGAAGGAAGTACAATAAAAAAACCTATTAAGTATTCAATAAATAGTGAATAAACCTACTACCCTCACTGTGTACCCTCCCCCAATGGGAGCAACAGCCCATTACTGCTTTATGACATGGATCCAGGCTACCTGAAGAACTATCTCCCCTCCAATGGGATTCTCCCACTTCACTCATTTCAGCAGTGGAGCATTTTGCAGGTCCCGTAAATTGAGGAATTGCAGCTGGCAGCGTCCAGGGAAAGAGTCTTTTCTGCTGTGATTCCTGTCCTCTGCAGCATTTGTGCCCCCTAAGGGAAAATCTGCCCTCATTCTCTTTGCCTTCTGAAAGGGCCTGAAAACCTGACTCTGTCAACTGGCTTGGAGGATAATGGTGGCTTCCCATTGTGGAGGTGACTAGTAAAGTAGATAAGATCTTATTTCTGTTCTGTTTACAGGCTGTTCTTTTTATCTAATTTATTGTTAATGTTAATGTTTAAATCTCTTTTGGAAGGTTATCTCATTATTTTGATCACCAACTCAACTGGAAAGGCACAAAAGTCTTTAGACTTTATGTAATTTGTTGTTAATGTTAATGTTTTAATTTAATGCTTAATGTTTTAATATATCTAACTTTTCAGCTATCTGTATTGTTCCTGTAAACCACCCAGAGTTGCTTGATAGTGACACAAGAGACGTATAAATTTAATAAATAATAAGTTCTAAAATGGATCACTCTAAAATAACTGAGCACAGAATGCACCTGCAGCTTTTAATACTAGCCCAATAGAATGAAGAAAGGTATATAGAACAAATATCCCAAATAAAAGATATTCACCAAATGGAATTGCTACACTCCACACAGCATTGCTTTATGGGACAGAGAATACCTCCAAGTAGATGTTTCTATGTCCACAAAACTGGGCAACATATTCAAATAATAACAATCTTGTCTAAAAGCATCAGGAACACTTTAATTAGTCTGAAGTCTAGATTGAGACATAAAAATTGATCTGGTTTTTGGACAAAGGAAAAAAGTTGAAGGTGAGCTGCTTATAACTTCCCTTCATATAGCAACTCCCACCATTATTTTTTGTTGACAGTTCTCTTAAACAACAGTTTTTCACCATGTAAAACCATTTGGTTAGCCTTATATGATCAAAAATTACCTCTAAAAGTTCATCTCCAATATGCATTCTTCCATCTTTTCCAGCAGGGCCATCTGGACTAATCCCCACAACAAAAATGCTCATGTGGGATCTATCCTTGTTGCCTGCAAGGCTGAGTCCAAGTCCATTCTTATCTTTTTCAAGTTCAATAATGTGCAATTCTCCAGGAAGTTCTGCATATCTTTGTCTGATTTTCTCTAAAAAGAGAAGAGAGAGAAATATATAATACAAATAGGAAAGCGTAACATAACCAAAAAGGGTATCATATGCACAGGACCGCCATCAGGAATTTTGGGGCCCCATACAGCCTAAGTGTCTGCCCCCTCCCATTTTAAAACTACTTTATTTTGCGACATACCAATTATGTATTAAATTTACCTTTAAAAAAAAAATTAAACCCTGCCACTACAACAAGGTACACTTGTTTGACAGATTAATAATATGTTAATAACGCAGAAAATATATTCAAGTGACATCAACATATTACATACATATAAATAAATAACCAGAACAGTGCAAATACACCAAATTAACAAAATATTATTAATTTTGCCATCAACAATATTAAAAGCAGCAATAAGATGGCACAAAGGATAAAGACAAAATACTCCTGCATCACACTAGAAAAATATTTGTTTTCACAATACTGTAATACCAATAAATAACAGGTAACCAGAAGATAAATTATACGCAATAATGTTTAAAACTATAGTAAACTCCACCATAGGTGTAAAAAGCACAGTGCAAGAAAAAAGAAGAGAAAGAGGAGGGAAGAGCAAAAAACCCTTCTCCTCATTAACCTCTCCACCTATCTCCTTATAGCATTTTCCAAAGTTTGCAAAATTTTAAAATTGCTTTATAAAAAAGAACATACCCTCATGTATCATCAAATCCACATTATGAAGCAAATGTGCAAAAAATCCAAGATTTTTTCTCATACATGTACCTGCTATTGAGTTCCATAACTTAATATATTTAAGCTTTTAAATGTCTCTTAACAAATAGCATGTCCATGGCTCTAAGAGCAACACCTTTTTTCCCTCTTTATTCTTTCTTCTTTTCCTAGGATGTTATCATATCTATTAAACATATGGTGAGATATTACTGTGTATGCATTTAATATAATTTAGAATGTGAAATTTAAAATACCAAACTCCCACTTCAGATCCCGCTGCACAAGTCTCAAAATATGATGTGGTTTTTTGTTTTTTGAAAATCCTTAATCCTTAGCTCTACACAGCTTCTCCTTTGCATATTCAAATCTTCCTATTTCCCAGAATGCTTGCTTCTCGAATCCAGGATGGTGTTTGTTCTTGAATCTAAAATGGCGTGATGGCTCCAAAAAACATGTCAACTCCAAAGCAACACATCTTTTCCTCACACTTAGAAGGGAACAATTTTGAAAAAAACCTAACACCATAACCAAAATGTATACCAAATTAAGTCTGATTCAAACTTCATTTTTAACAGCTATGAAGCTCTTCAGGCAGAATAGAGAAAATTAGGCATTTTTGCTGACGTGCTCTTGCCTGCTCCCGATTATAACAATTTTGCAACTTAATCCAAGCTTCCTTAGCACTCTCGCCGGGCCCCCCCTCATTTTTCAATTTGGCCGGGCCCGTGATGCCTGTACCGGTAATACTGCCCTATCGGCGGCCCTGCATATGCAGAATCCTACCTATCCAGAATACCGTCAAAGAAGAGAGAGAAATATACAATACGAATAGGAAAGCGTATTCTATGTAACATAACCAAGAAGGGTATCATATGCAGAATCCTGCCTATTTTAATCAATCTTTTTGGAAGGTTATCTCATTATTTTGATCACCAACTCAATTGGAAAGGTACAAAAAATAAAAATAAAATAAAGCGAATAAAAACTTCATTCTCTACATATCAGTTCAACTGTAGTTAAATCGGCACTATTGTTATTGAAGAGAGAAAAAATTCAGGGAGTAGAAGAAATGCCAAAACAATTTTAGGGAAACAAATTTAAAAGCAAGGTAAATGTGGAAAGCAAGTAGATATCCAAGAGAAGCAACACACTTAGCAACCTTAGAAAGCTAAGACACAGAGAGAGAAACAATTTAAAAAAGATTGCTTGGCTGCAGCCTCAACAGGGATTTTCATACCCATGGCATTTAAGCACCTTAACACCTTTAAGCAACCTGAATTTCTGCCAAGTGTTGCTTGGATGGAGCATCAGTTCAGTATAAGCAATATACAGTATTAATTTAAAGAATGACACAAGACCACAAAATCAGGCTGCAGATTTTATCAGCGTCTGTCATGACTTCATTGGAGAAATGACTCCTCAGAGTAAGAAAACAGCTCCAATAAATTGACAGGCCAGGTCTTAATAGAATATCTGGACCAGAATGAGCCCCATTAAATCAGGATTTTTATCCCGTGCAGTCTATGTAAGATAAGATACGATAAATAAGATAACCTTTATTGTCATTTTTCTGTTTGCACAATGACATACATTAAAATGAAATTCCAATGCCTGCTCTCAAAAGAATCGTATATATTTAATTCATCATTAAAAGACACAAGTGTTGTTCCTGCATCAATTCAGAAAGTTTAAAACGTATCAGGAAAGACTTAATGAACTCAATCTGTATAGTCTGGAGGACAGAAGGAAAAGGGGGGACATGATCGAAACATTTAAATATGTTAAAGAGTTAAATAAGGTCCAGGAGGGAAGTGTTTTTAATAGGAAAGTGAACACAAGAACAAGGGGACACAATCTGAAGTTAGTTGGGGGAAAGATCAAAAACAACATGAGAAAATATTATTTTACTGAAAGAGTAGTAGATCCTTGGAACAAACTTCCAGCAGACGTGGTAGATAAATATACAGTAACTGAATTTAAACATGCCTGGGATAAACATATATCCATTGTAAGATAAAATACAGAAAATAGTATAAGGTCTGCCATCAGACTTCTATGTTTCTATGTTTCTAGATTGCCCAAGAAACTGCTGACACAGTTCTACAGAGTAATTATTGAATCTGTTATCTGTACCTCAATAATTGTTGGATCTGGCACAGTAACCAAACAGGACAGGTTCAATTCCTCCTGCATACATGCAGGGTGCCAAAAAATCCATTTTTTAAAAAAGTAAAAAACAAGGTAATGACTGCATGTACAGTGCCAGAAACTCGGCTTCTGCACATGCTCAGAAGGGGAGGAAATTGAAAAAAATCCCAAAAAAAGATGGCGGCACCCACAGACCAGCACCAACGTCATAATGACATCACCAGCAGGTCATTACTGGTTCAGGTGAACCAGTCTGAACCCATCCCTAGTTTGGATTGCAGAAAAAAAATAGTTGCAACCAGTCTTCCTTTCACTGAGGGTTTGTACACTGCACGAATCAAAAAGAGGGCTGAGAAAATATCTACAGAACATTCACATCCTGGACATAATCTATTTCAACTACTCTCCTTAGGACATTGCTATAGAGCCCAAATAACTGAACATTAAGATATTTTTCTCTCCCCCCACCCTAATGTTATACTCTGCCGAACATTTAATTCCCACAGCACTGTCTTATTTCTCATCAATTCCCATCTTTCCTACTATCTTCCCCTATTGGTTTCTTGTTATTAATTGTTTATCAATTGTTTGTAACTTATGATTAATGATTATAACTATGATTTATGGCCTATTACTTATTGTTTATACATACACTGTGAGCTTATGCACCGAAGACAAATTTCTTGTGTGTCTGTTCACATTTGGCCAATAAAATTTTTCTATTCTATTCTAGAAACATAGAAACATGACTGACGGCAGAAAAAGACCTCATGGCCCATCTAGTCTGCTCTTATACTCTTTCCTGTATTTTATCTTACAAGGGATATATGTTTATCCCAGGCATGTTTAAATTCAGTTACTGTGGATTTACCAACCACGTCTGCTGGAAGTTTGTTCCAAGGATCTACTACTCTTTCAGTAAAATAATATTTTCTCATGTTGCTTTTGATCTTTCCCCCAACTAACTTCAGATTTCTTGTTCTTGTGTTCACTTTCCTACTAAAAACACTTCCCTCCTGAAACTTATTTAACCCTTTAACATATTTAAATGTTTCGATCATGTCCCTCCTTTTCCTTCTGTCCTCCAGACTATACAGATTGAGTTCATTAAGTCTTTCCTGATACGTTTTATGCTTAAGACCTTCCACCATTCTTGCAGCCCGTCTTTGGACCCGTTCAATTTTGTCAATATCTTTTTATAGGTGAGGTCTCCAGAACTGAACACAGTATTTCAAATGTGGTCTCATCAGCGCTCTATATAAGGGGATCCCAATCTCCCAATCTATTCTATTCTATTCTATTCTGCCCCACCCATCCCTGTCCCTATTCCTCTACTCCACTCTACTCTACTCTATTCATATGCACATATACAGCACACTCACGCACATAACAATAGTCCATTTTGAATACACAGCAGGAAATCAGCAATGATCAGCAATGTTGCCAGATTCAGTATTAGATTTGAAATGGAAACTAAGTAAGCTAAGTAACCAAGATCCTGAAACTAGATCAGGCATAATAAGTACCAACTAAATAAGAACAGGAAAGTTACATCTTCTAATATAAAAGTATCTCTTGTTGATGGAAACAATGTCTAACACATTCAGCCCTGTGTATTTGGATGCTAATCTAGGACCAGTTATAGTTATGGGTTTTATTGCTGAGACCCACCAAGAATCACCCCTCCCTCCCTCTCTATGTGTAAATCATATACAGATTATACATATATAGTTTAATCTACCATTCCATATAAAAGATAATGTTATCTACAAATAACATTAAAATAAAAATAAATGTTTTTATAGAAACAGTAAAGTACAATCTGAGAGCAGAGAAACAATTAAATAAAATTATAAATAATGCTGTAGGAGAAGGCACTCAAAATACAAAACTAAAGGCACTTCTACACAAGGATTCTATATCTGTCTGAAATCAGCTCTGGGCTTCTGTGATTTCTAAGTGAGGCCTGTGTTCAACAGTGGAACTAATTTGTATCTAGCTCTCTTGCAGTGAATGGGAAATAGCAGTAAAATGAATCTTTTTTTTTTAAAAAAGCTACCACCTTATGCATAACTAAAGTCGGTAGATTTAAGTAGAATTGAACCTATTTGGTACTTGGAAATGATACCAATAAGAAATTCAAGGGCTATTCTGTCTACTGGGGAGTTAAAAGGAGACAAAACTTTCTAGTAAAAGGCAATTTTTGGGCGACCACATATCCATTAAAACATCAAATAGACATGGAGCTCAAGAGCTAAGCTCAATTTGAAAGAGACTTTAGCTATATGTTCCTATGCAGCTTATGGGGAACCCATTTTTCCATTTGTAGAAACCCAGAAAATGGTCTTCAAGTGATTGTTCTGCTTTTCTTCATATAGCCTCATATATGACTAAACAATTGGACATAACAGGAAGTAAAGGAAGCCAACAGCCACAATGCATTACAGTATATCCCTTTAAATCAGAGGTCTTCAAACTTGTCAACTTTAAGATTTGTGGACTTCAACTCCCAGAATTCTCCAGCCAGCAAAAGCTGGCTGGAGAATTCTGGGAGTTGAAGTCCACAAGTCTTAAAGTCGACAAGTTTGAAGACCTCTGCTTTAAATACAGGAGGCTTTTGTTAGTGCAGACAAGAGCTATAGCATAGTTATGAAAGGTGGTCCTTGGGAATCAAGCAACCATTATCAAGATGACTTCAAGCAGTACCACTCAAAACATAAGGGCAGGGGGGATTATTCAAATTAATAAACTGAATCCAGTTAAAGAATCCAATTAATTTTAGCAGATGTCATCTGAGATCCTATCAACAGAAACAGCAACTATTTCTTAGCCTTAAGATATAGTCAAGACTGATTACAGCATGTCTGAGGGCCATTTCAAAGATACATTGAAAGATTGCAATGAACAATACTGTGGTATTCTGTCACTCCTTAGCAGAATATCTCCCACACATGTTTAACGCTGTTCCATTAAAATAATTAGCCAATAAATCCACAAAGCAGGATGTGCATTTCACTTTAGAGTTCAAATATTCTATTGAGTCAGTGGAATCAAGATGTCCTTTTCAAATCAAATTCTTTCATGAGTATATTTTAAAACTGAAAATGCAAGTTGTTAACTAGCTGTTACTTCTATTCTATCTGGAAACACAACCAGGTCCTGTCTATAGGAGACCTGGACACTCTAGGAAATAATTTATCCTTTTTAGTAATGTCTTTGCCATTTTGGAACTATTTTTCTATTCTCCTAAACTTTATTTATGGTATCGCCCACACTATATCTAATCAAGACATACATTCAACTACTATTTCAAATAAATCCTCTTTCAAGAGTGAGCCCAAAAGATAAGTTGCTATTTCATGGAAAATCCAAATGCAAACATGTTTACCATATCAATTTATAATAATAATAATTAATATTATTTATTACTATATAAACTATTGTTTTATATTCTGCTTGGTCATCCCGCTAATAAATGAGTCCATATTCATATTTCAAATGGATTTGTATTTATAAATACTGAAAAAAAGCAGAACACTTTCCATGCTACCATTTCCCTACTAAATGATGATGGTATGAACAGTTAAAATGCACTGTCAACATTAAAAAAAAATCACAGGAATGACATTGCTAAAAAGCATCATGCATCTATGTAATATTTCATTTATGTAAAATAAAACCTTTTGAATGGGAAGAAAAAATGTAATAGGTAAACATTTAAGGGAATGTTCAAAGATATAACTGGCTATATTTTACATCCACAAAATCAAGTATGAATAAATCTACAAATACTTAACAATGCTATTTTCCTATTGAACTGACTGAAATTCAAACTACAGTGATACCTCGTCTTACGAACCCCTCGTTCATCCCCCCAGGGACTTCGTCTGTGGTTTTCTTTCATTCTGAGAGCCAGGGTTTCTTAGGGGAGGGTCAGAGAAGCAATTAGCTGCCCTCCTGGGCTGGGGGTGCCGAAAGGGGTGACTCCCTCCCCCAGCTGGACATCCTCCCAAGTGCTTCATCTGTGGTGGCTTCCCTCTCTTTCAACCACCCCTCCCCCTGGCTTGACTTTCCTTCTGAGTTTTCTTTCGTTCTGAGAGCCGGGGTTTCTTAGGGGAGGGTCAGAGAAGCAGGGAGCCACCCTCCTGGGCTTGGGGGTGCTGAGAGAGGTGATTCCTTCCCCCAGCTGGACATCCTCCCAAGGGCTTCGTTGGCCTCTCTCTCAGTTCCCCTCCCTCCCCACCCGGCTAGCTTGACTTTTCTTCAGAGAGCCGGCAGCCGGGAACGGAGCATGGGTCCTGGCTTCAGGGTTTCCTGAAGGGTGGGTTCACCCATGAGGCTCCCTCCGGGCAGCCTGCGCTGTCTTTCCCCCCTCCTCCACCCCCCCCTCCTCACAAGGATCCGAATGCTGGCAGTAATGAGGCAAAAGGGATGAGTTTTGGGATTGAACGCATGATTTGCTTTTACATTGATTCCCATGGGAAACATTGTTTTGTCTTATCAACTTTTCACCTTACGAACCTGGTCACGGAACGAATTAAGTTCGTAAGACAAGGTACCGCTGTTCTTGGATAAGGAGCAAAATGTTTCAAACAAAAATGAAAATTTTGGGGAGGGGGGAATGGGAGGGGGGAACCTCCCATTCTTTTGACCGAAAGGTGGCTGCTGCTGCTACCTGCTGCCTCTTACTTCCCATGCTGAAGGGCTCCCCTCTCCTCTCGCTCATTTGCTTTGTAGCCTTTCCTTCACTGTGCTGACTCCTCGGTTTGGCTGAAGCCAAGTTGATCTGGCCAGGGCAAAGCGCCCCCTTTTGCCTTTCCAGGCCCAGACGCTCCGGGAGGCAAACTCGCGCCGGGTGTATGGGAGGCAGCGCGAGGGAGTCAGCACAGTGAAATGGTTTATTCCTTCTCCAAGCACCCAGAGAAAGGAAGACGCTCCGTTCGCTCTGGACTGCCAAAGCCTCCTTAAGTGCCACCGAAAGGCTCCTCTGGCAGCCCAGAAAAGCCGAGATGGCCGGGATTAAAGGGGAAATGGCAGGAAACTTTGTGCCACTTTCAAATCTCCTGGGAAATTTTTCAAGGCTCGGGTTCTTAAGTAGAAAATGGTTCTTAAGTAGAGGCAAAAAAATCTTGAACACCCGATTCTTATCTAGAAAAGTTCTTAAGTAGAGGTGTTCTTAAGTAGAGGCACCACTATACTGCATAAGGACTCTGTGTCTGTTTGAACGTTGATCTGGACCTCTGTGATTTCAAAATGATGCGTTTGCCTTCTTAATTACCATTAATTCTGCAGCAACTTAGCACTTTCCCCCCCATTTGTGCTAATATGGCACAAAACTATCTGATATTTTCCCAGTGAAATAATTGTTTTAATGGCCTGATTCACATGTAACACTCAGACAGAAATTTTAACCATATTTTGTTGAATATCAAGTTGATGATTATACAGCCCTAAGCCCTAATAGGTGAACTGAAAATAAACAACCTCAATATGGTTGAGCATAGTGTGGGAACCAAGCCAAAGTTTCACTTAACATCACTGTAGAAAAATGTTTTCCCCCCCACTTGCTAAAATTTATGTCCTGCCTTTCTCCTAAGTAAAAAGATTAAGTGCAGTAATGCAAAACTCAATAATAACAAGATATAAAACAAAGAAACATTAGAACTAAATTATGGCATATTTCTGAAACTGATATATACAGTATGTCCAAATTCTAAATCCTATATTGAAACGTTTGGTCCAACCCAAAAGTGTAGACGAAATGGTGGTAAATCAAGAATGGCAATATACATATAGTATGAGCAAGTATAAATTCAGGAAAAGTGGTGGATGGACCCAAGCAAGTTGAATGAAAAATGTCAGCTTCAGACCACTTCTTCACTCACTTTATTGTTGTAAATAATTTTCCTTTAGTGTCCCTAATCTCGTATACAGTGGTCCCTCGATTTGCGCGTTCTCGATTAGCGCGAAACGCTGCAACGCGGTTTTTCAAAAAATATTATTTAAAAAAATAAAATATTAAAAAATAATTTTTTTTTAATTCTGTTCCCTGAATGGAGACCGCCGGCCGCTCAATCGGGCCGGCAGGGAACAGAATGGAGCCTTCCGCGGCGGGGCTGGTAAGGGGGGGAGCCGAGGGGGGAGCCGAGCCCAGCCCCGTGGCATTCGCTTTCCTCCCGCTCGCAGCCGACTGATCGTGGGCTCCTTCGCAACCTCGGAGAGCTTCCTGGTTTTCGTGAGCTTTCATGCCCTGGAAGCTCTCCGAGGTTGCGAAGGAGCCCACAATCAGTCTTGGCTGCGGGTGGGAGGAAGGCGAATCCCCCGTGGGCTCCGTTACATCTTCCGCTGCCAGCCAGGCCATGCTGGCGGCAGCGGAACAATCGCTGGCTGTCAACTTTTCTTTTTAAAAATGGGCAGGAGCTGACTTGCCTCCCCAGTGCTAAAAAGAAAAGTTGACAGCCAGCGCTGCGACTGACGGAATGCTGGCGGGAAGACCAAGGGAAGGTTCCTTCAGCCGCCCAACACCTGATCCGCTCTGCAGCGCGGCAACGGGGAAACCCCATCTTCGGCTCCTCGCTGCTTCCGCGCTGCGGAGCAGATCAGCTGTTGGGCGGCTGAAGGAACTTTCCCTTGGTCTTCCCCGCCGCCCACACGCAAACTCCACCATCTGCGCATGTGCGGCCATGAAAAAAATGGCGCACATGCGCAGATGGTGTTTTTACTTCCGCATCCAGTATAACGCGGAAATCGGTTAGCGCGGGAGGTCTTGGAACGTAACCCCCGCGCTAACCGAGGGATCACTGTATACAAATGTGCACAGAAACATGAAAAGCTGTCACAATAAAATTGATCAATGCCTACCTGAAGGCTGTATAAAGCATTTGAAAGTTATAAATGTTTTGAACACCTTATTGGAAATACAGTTGAAATGATAAAATAAGATTAGAGAGAGATACAGTTTAGAATCACCTTAAGTCCTATTGATGTTAGCATGCCACCTCTATGGATGGCTAAGGTTGGATCCAACCAAAAATAGGCAACCAAATTATAGATGGCTTTCGACTTACAACAGTTCATTCAGCAACCGTTCAAAATTACAATGGCACAGAAAAAAAATTGACTTATCATCGTTTTTCACATTTATGACCTTTATAGTATCCCCATGATCATGTGATTGAAATTTGAACACTTGGCAACTGACTCATATTTATGACGTGTCCTGGGATGACATGATCACCTTTTGCAACCTTCTTATAAGCAAAGTCAAGGAGGAAGCCATCCTAACCTACGCAGGTTTCAAGCTCTGGAGAATCTAGAACACGATACCATGGTCTTTTGAGACTGAAGGATGCCAACGCCGATGATTCACTTAGCAACTGTGGCAAGAAAAATCCTAAAATGGAGCAAACTTGATTAACAAATGTTTCGCTTAGCAACAGAAATATCAGGCTAAGTTATGGTCGTAAGCTGAAGACTACCTATATTCTGTTCTTAGGCTGATAAAATATTTCATTTCGGTATGTATGCTACTAAGGAAGGCATATGGAAAAAACATCTCACACTATCTTGTTGTCTGCTGCATACTTAGAATTTAGAATAACTTTATTGTCACTTTGAATGTACACTAATTAGCATACAGAAATTTAAATGAGATTTCATTGCATACAGCTCTCAAAAGATAACCACCTCCAATTTACACTATATATACACACATGACTAAATGAATAAATTCAAAATTATGCATATACCCACATATGGCTTCCCAAAGTATGCCCATGTTACACCAACACTCTGCCGTCTGCATTGGTTGCCGATCAATTTCCAGTCATAATTCAAAGTGTTGGTCTTGACCTATAAAGCCCTTCATGGCATCGGACCAGAATATCTCCGGGACCGTCTTCTGCCGCATGAATCCCAGCGACCGATTAGGTCCCACAGAGTTGGCCTTCTCAGGGTCCTGTCGACTAAACAATGTCGTTTGGCGGGTCGCAGGGGGAAAAGCCTTCTCTGTGGCGGCCCCGACCCTCTGGAACCAGCTCCCCCCTGAGATTAGAACTGCCTCCACCCTCCTTGCCTTCCGCAAACTCCTTAAAACCCACCTCTGCCGTCAGGCATGGGGGAACTGAAATATCTTCCCCAGGCCTATACTGTTTATGTATGGTATGTTGTGTGCATGTTTTTTATAAACTATGGGTTTTTAGCTTTCTAATTATTGAATTTGTATTATATATTGTTTTCTGTTACTGTTGTGAGCCGGCCCAAGTCTGCGGAGAGGGGCGGCATACAAAATAAATAAATAAATAAATAAATAAATAAATAAATAAATAAATAATAGATAGATAGATAGATAGATAGATAGATAGATAGATAGATAGATAGATAGATAGATAGATAGATAGATAGATAAATAAATAAATAAATAAATAAATAAATAAATAAATAAATAAATAAACAAACAAACAAACAAACAAACAAACAAACAAATAAATAAGACACAGCAAAACAACGCAGTCTATTTCGGATGTGTACATGGCGAGAGAAATGAATCTTGAGTGTTTACCAGATGAATGGCATAGGGAACAAAACTGTTACAGAATTTAGTAGTCCTGCTAGAAATACTTCGAAATCTCCTCCCATAGGGAGCAATAGAAACAGACCATCAAGTAGCCATGTGGGGTCTCTAACAATGCTTTGAGTTCTAAGCACATAAGCAGTATCCTGAACAACAGGAAGCAAGCTTCCTATAATCTTCTCAACTGTCTTATCACTCTCTGTATGGACTTTCTATCTGAGGCACTGCTGCTAGAAAACCAAACAGTGAGGCAGTTCGTTAAAACGCTCTCAATTGTGGCTCTGTAAAAAGTAGCCATCGCAAAAGGAGAAAGATGAGCTTTTCTTATTTGACGTAGGAAACGCAGACACTGGTTTGCATACTTCACTAAGGATAATGTGTGGAGAGACCATATCAGATTGTTAGTCACATGTTTCCCCCAAAATAAGACATCCCCCAATAATAAGCTTAATTGGGCTTGTGAGTGCATGGCACTAACAACAAGCACTTATTTGAGGGTTCAAAAAAAATATAAGACACGGTCTTATTTTGCGGGAAATATGGTATCTGCACCCCCAGGTACTTAATACTGTTGACAACTCCATCCTTGATGACTATGCTATGAAAGACTACATCTTTTAGTACTCTGGTTCTATTAATTTGTTAATCTCTTTTTGAATTTTCTAAAAATTATTATTTCTTGAAGCCCACTTTAGGAACCCAGAAATTCCCTCCTCCGCAATTAATTTAGTAGTTTGTTTTGTTGACTCTATCGGCCACCCAACTCCTGACGGATTCTGGGCAGCGTACACAATAAAAACAAATACAACACTAAAATCTCATTCCAAAAGCATTCATCATTTCTAGGCCAGAACATAGTGCTATAGCTCAATGGCCCTAGGCCTGCTGGCAAAGCCATGTTTTTAAGGCTTTCCAGAAGGTCAGAAGGGTGGGGATGGTGTGGGTCTCTGGGCATAACTGGTTCCAGAGAGCCGGCACCACCACAGAGAAGACCCTCATCTGCGGTTCTGTCAGGGTGATGGGCAATTCTAATCTCTTGAAAGAGTTGGTTCCAGAGGGCCGGGGCCGCCACAGAGAAGGCTCTTCCCCTGGGTCCCGCCAAGCGACATTGTTTAGTTGACGGGACCCGGAGAAGGCCAACTCTATGGGTTCTGATTGGCCACTGGGAAGTGTGAGGCAGAAGGTGGTCCCATAAGTAATTTATTAAAGCAAAATAATAGATGACTGAATATATGTATGAATTCAGCAACAAAGGTTCCTTCAATTCTGTTCTTCAGTATTTCCTCTTTTAAAAAACACATGTCCTACAATTTATTGAAGTAAAGAATGTTTGCGTAGAGCTACACTACATAGTTCTTCCCTTAAAATTAATGCTTGTTCCACTAGAATTACACACTTTGAGGTTAAAGGAACTCTTGACTTCAGCAATCCCCATTTGTTATCAGTGCTCATAAACGCACATATTTGCAGACCAATATTTCCTTTAAATTCCCAGATCACTAGTATAAATCCTGAACTGGTTGTATATCTGTCAAATAGTTTCTCTGTATGCTGACCTTGCCAACATTTCAGTATTTTACTGATTCTTGGCCTTTAACATGCATCTTAGAAGATAACTGTCATATTTATTTAGCATCAGAACAAATGCATTTCAGACATTTTTGTGCATCCTTCCTTCTTATTTTTACTATTCTCTATCTTACCCTGCAGCTAGAGTAATTATTCAAATTCCACTTAAATAATGACAAAGAGTGTTCAGCGGCCACATGAGGCCTGCGGAGCTGCTGCCGCCGCCACCGATCGCCACCGAGCCTCCCAGCTGTTCGGCGGCCCACAGGGAAGCCACTGCAGCCGCCGCCGCTGAACACCCCAAATATTTGGCGGCCCACGTGGGCCCTAATTCACTGCCACTGATCACCAACGAATTTTTTTTAAAAAAAATTCCTTATTGCCTGGATATTAGTTAACCTCCTAAATAGAACAGACTAAAATCCTGCAATTTAACCACTTGTGATTCAAACTTTTTGTTCCGTTGAAATAAACAGAAATCCTATTAAACTTTGCTATAACTTGAACAATGTTATCTTAGAATAACCTAGAATAGCACACGCACTCAAGGTTTTTTGCATCTATCCGTTAAAAAGATAGACAATCCTCAATTAGTTTATAAAATGTATAAGACAGAGGCAAAGTAGCTGAACATTTTCAGAGCCAACATTCTTAGATGGATAGAAATTCTAATGAGGAACTTTAAAAAAAACCTCTCATATTCTTATAAAGATATTTACTTCTTGAATATGTTATATTGTACTATACAGTAATTTTTATGTTGGCCATCCCTAGTTGTTTAATCTAACTTTATTTTTAGTAGATTGTTGTATAAGTATTATAGTTTTATTATAAACAACTTTAGGTCTTTAAATAAGTGGCTTATATATTGCCAGTACTGGTTGCAAAAACAGTTACTTTAAAAAAACAAATGAATTATTTAATTGAAACCACATTATAAATTCCAATTTAATAAATTTGGAGATGTATATATAAAAACAAGAAGAGTTACACAATTCATTATAAATAAATTGGAAGAAACCACCTGATTTGCACTTCGTTTTGCGTTTCATATAGAACCCAGAACATTTTCTTTCACGATTTTTGGAAAGCAAAGTCATCGATGGTACCATCAGATAAGAAGCATGAAATCTGGTGGGGTTTTTTTTTGTTTGCAAATATTTTTTTAGTTCAGAAAGCAGTTTTATATCTTTGGTATCCCCTGTTCAATCTTGGCTCTTCTACAGCTGTGAAAATGCCCTTTTCCCTGGACATATTTATTATCGTTCAACTCAGATAAACCTGTAATAGTGTTTCCACATCTGGGAAAGCTGATGGAATTTTATGACATTTTTTTGTATAGGGCTCAAATGAAGAAAAGAGCAGACTAAGAATGTTCACTTGCAGTTCACTGGGGAATATTTCTTTGGCAAAAATATACAGTGGGAGAAGGAAGAAGATGAAAGGATCCAAGGGACACACTCTTTACTTCTTCTACTTCATCTGTACTAAGTCTGTGAATTTATTTATTTATTTATTAGATTTGTATGCCGCCCCTTTCCGCAGACTCAGGGCGACTAACAACAACAGTGAAACAACATATAACAAATCTAATATTTAAAATAATTTAAAAAACCCTAATTTAGAAAACCAAGCATACACACAAACATACCATGCATAAATTGTATAGGCCTAGGGGGAAGGGCATATCTCAGTTCCCCCATGCCTGATGACAGAGGTGGGATTTAAGGAGCTTATGAAAGGCGAGGAGGGTGGGGGCACTTCTGATCTCTGGCGGGAGTTGGTTCCAGAGGGTCGGGGCCGCCACAGTGAAGTCTCTTCCCCTGGGTCCCGCCAAATGACATTGTTTAGTCCAGTGATTTTCAACCTTTTTTGAGCCGCGGCACATTTTTTACATTTACAAAATCCTGGGGCACACCACCAACCAAAATGACACAAAATGACACTCTAAGACACTCTCCTCTCTTTTTCCATCCCTGTCTTCTCCCCCACTTGTGTGTGTGTGTGTGTGTGTGTGTGTGTGTGTATACACACTTGAACCATTTCCAAAACCAAGTGAGGGCTGGGGGTTTTTTCTCTCTTATTCTTTGGGTGCTTTTTGTCATATGCTTTAAATCAAGAGTCACTTCTCTCTCTCTTTTGTTTCTCTCTCTTTCCTCTCATTCTCTGCCTCAATCAATCATTTTCTCATTTCTCTTTTTTACTCCCCTTTTTGCTCATTTCTCTCCCTTCCTCTCCTTTTCTCTCTCTCTCTTGCTTTCTTTCTTTCTCTCTCTTGCACTCTTTCTTTCTTTCTTTTTCAATCTCTCTCTTGCTCTCAGCAAAAAGTTGCAAAACTGGAACCTGAGCTTCCTTCCTCACGGCACACCTGACCATGTCTCGCGGCACACTAGTGTGCCACGGCACACTGGTTGAAAAACACTGGTTTAGTCAAAGGGGCCTGGAGAAGGCCAACTCTGTGGGACCTAACTGGTCGCTGGGATTCGTGTGGCAGAATTACACAGAATCTCAATGATGCAGTTATCAAAATGTTACACACACTTTAGCACACATTCCGACACCAGATTCTTCAGGCAAACTGTTTCAATGGCTCGCCAGCTCATTAAACATCTGCTGATTAGTGATTAGGCTCTTGTTGCATCCTAAAATGTTCCCCTCTAGAATAAAGGCAAATTTAGTTATATTCTCTTCCTTATTCCGCCCCCCTCCCCAAACAAGATATGTAAACCATAATAAGGCAGTCCAAGGTTGGAAAGAAATTATATCTAGGCAGTTAGGACAGCTTCCATCTATTTAATAGTAAGGTAGTTCTCAAAAGCTGGAACCGAACAACCAATCTGAACTTGGACTGGAACCAATTTGGTGTGGATGGACAAGCTGGCAAAAGAAAGATGGCTTCAGAGCTATAGAAAAAAAAAATGTTCCAGGAAAATATTCCTGAATAAATCTCTATGGGATTATGTTGCAATGATTATTGCAACATAATCCCATATAATCATTCAATGATTTGAATGATTATTACTTCATTCAAAGCTCCTCCCTTTAGGTAGCAACACGTTCCCAATTTTGGTGCCATTCAAATAAAGTTGCTATGATTATTTATTTTATTTATTTATTTTGTCCAATACACAATGTGGGTTTTAGTGGGTATATATATACACATAGTAAAATACATGATGACGGTTATAGAGGAGATACTCATAGTAAAATATATCTAAGAAATAATAGAAAAGAAGGTATAGTAATAGAACATATCAATGAAAGAATAGAAGAAGAGATATAGGAATAGAAGAAAGGTATAGGAGATATAGGAGAGCAATAGGACAGGGGACAGAAGGCACTCTAGTGCACTTGTACTCGCCCCTTACTGACCTCTTAGGAATCTGGATAGGTCAACCGTAGATAATCTAAGGGTAAAGTGTTGGGGGTTTGGGGATGACACTATGGAGTCCGGTAATGAGTTCCATGCTTCGACAACTCGGTTACTGAAGTCATATTTTTTACAGTCAAGTTTGGAGCGATTAATATTAAGTTTAAATCTGTTGTGTGCTCTTGTGTTGTTGTGGTTGAAGCTGAAGTAGTTGCTGACAGGCAGGACGTTGCAGCATATGATCTCTGAACAAATATTTAACCCTTTCTGCAACTGCACTTTCCCATTAGTTTTAAGCTGCTTTCCCAATTGCATTTCAAATACACATATATTTATATTTGAATCATAAATCTAAAATTATATTGGAAAGTGACAGTACGCTTTCTTGTTTTGCAGTGGTGGTGCTAATTTCTGAAGGTGTTGAGATAGAACTGGGGTGGCGCAGTGGTTAGAGTGCAGCACTGCAGGCTACTTCAGCTAACTGCTAGCTGTAGTTCAGCAGTTCAAATCTCACCACCGGCTCAAGGTTGACTCAGCCTTCCATCTTTCCAAGGTGGGCAAAATGAGGACCCAGATTGTTGGGGGCAATATGCTGATTCTGTAAAACAGCTTAGAGAGGACTGTAAAACCACTATGGAATGATATGTAAGTCTAAATGCTATTACTATTGCTATTTTTAAAAAGCAGATTACTGATTTCTATAGTTACCAACCATATTCTTCAACAGAGGAAAGATGACAGTAAATTTTAGTCATAGAATTTAAGCAAACAGCATGGTGGGTATTCTTATTAGAATACATTTGTTGGCTAGAGCCTGGTATTACTGCATTCTATTTGCAGTTTGATAATATTATTTCTAAACGCATTATTTGGGCATTAAACATCAATTTAAAAACAACCTATGGCATGTAGTATTGGAAGTCAGTTTTATATTATAACAATATCGTACTACAATATAAACCCATTCCAAAATCTGATGTATGTTCACACACTCTATCTCACAATCTGTTGTATTGTACTATGAGTTTCTGAAATGACATTCAATTTTCTTCCACTATAAAAGTAGTAGGCTCACTAAAAAAATATTTGCCCTTATTTCCTACTTGTCTAGAGCCTTATAAAGTTTTACATTTCTAACTCAGAATGTAAAGTATAAAGGTGCCAAGTAAACAATCACTACCATCAATAATTAAAGATTTTCACCAGATTCATATTCCTGATATATGTACGTATGAGTGCATTTGGATTAGGGTATCAAAAAGCAAACAAACAGAAGGCAGCAAAGAAATATTGAAAACTGTAATTCTTTGCTGTCAACTGTTGGTCATTTGGACTGTTGCAGTCCAGATTCGATAGCTTGAATGCTCCATGTATGTATGAATATATACACACGGACATAGGCAAACACAATTTTCTCCCAGTACTTGATTTACATTCAGATTTTCTATCACAGTTCACAGCAAGCAAGCAATACAACATTATTACTACTCTGTGAAGAAGAGCATGTTTCCTTTGACACTTACATTCTGCTGCTCCTACAGAATAAAAACGCCGAACAAAATTTCAACAGCAGCTTCATATCACATGCTAAACATTTCCCTATTGCCTTCTGAGACTTGGTGTAAGGCAACCACATCTGTTTGAACGTGCCAATAACGTTAAGAATAATTAAGTTCTTCTATTATTTTAAGCAAACGCAACAATTAACTGATGCTGTCAGCTTCACAGCCGTTCAGTGCATCCCATTAACGGTTTCCAACTTAAACTTAGCTGGTGCTTTCTTAAAAGCAGAATCCACCTAACCAGCAACTCTTCTGACATGCAAATAACTCAAACAGGAGAAAGAATGCCACATCCAGCTCGTGTTTCATTTTCACTCATCATTAAATGCTGAAAGCAGACAATGAAAAAAAAAAAAGTAGAATGCATTCGTGAATGCTTTAATACATACCTGGGAATCCCCCTAGCACCATTGCTGCATTAGATCACAATTGTAGGTATCTGCATTCCGCACAAACATTCAAATGCTGTGAGCAGCTCCAATCCTCACCACACAACACACAGAAAGAATCGGAGCTCCGTCTTTCTTCTGACGACCTTGGGCCTGCTTGAGAGATTTCCCTCGCCTTAAGGGCAGTCTGTCAGTTTTCTTTCCACTACGATATGTGACTGATCGCAATTAATTTCAATCTTGCCCACAAGCAAAGAGTTACATCCTTCAGCAAGCCTGCAAGCACAACTAGAGAAATTCCTGGTCTCCCATCTCTGACCCACCGAGGCTCTAGTGCTGTTGCTACTGACTGCTGTATTGTTGTTGCATTGCTGGAAATCACTGCGATACAAGTAGCATCCCTCCTTTGAAACAGAAATCATTTTGAAATAACACTGCCCTTTCCCTTGATTGTGAGCTTAGCTGATTTGATTCTTAATGACCCACTCTTAATTGCAGACAAATGGTTTGCAACATCCAATCAGGCGTGCACACACACACATATGTAGTATGTATCAATGCTTGTTTCTGATTCTAATAATCTGTGAGTGCTTGCCAGCCCAGCAGAGCTAGCTAAGTATTATATTTTAGTTTTCCCTTGATCAGAGCTGCAGCGTAGGATTATGTTTATATCTTTGGGAAAACTGTCTGCTCTAAATCCTTATCATTGCCAAGCAGATGCAAATCTAATACCCCTTCAGTAAACAGTGAAAATATATTTAAAATTATTTAGTCTATATAGGAATTAAATAAAATTACAAGAATGTTGAGTAGGAAGTTGGTATGTATCAATAGTCAATATTTACTTAACGTTCTTTCCGTTTAGAAAGCACATATTTTGCAGAGAGCTACATCTGTTCAATGCATTGGCACAGCCAAAGAAAACTTATAGTTACAGTCATCCTCAGACCTTATTACACTTACCTACATTTCTTAAAATCAAATGCATTTTTCAGCATTTGAGTACTGAACCAATAGGTTTAAAATCTGTAAAAAGGAGAAAATCTGTGCGCAGATACCCATGATGATGTACAGCAATTGTCTATTACTTTTTAAGAAATATCACGTAGGAAAGATAACTTCAGAACAAGATTTAAAAACATCAAAGGATGTGTTATAGCATCCCAATTAAAAGATATTTGATTGTCATTTTGTTTAATGGATTGAAATGCTTTCTGATACAGTAAAAACAATCTAACACTATTATCAATGACTGCAGTGACATCTATTGGAAAGGCAGCATTTTAACTTTAGAGCAATGCTGGATCAGAGTAAAAGCCAACATCGTATTTCCATTGTGATCAATAAGAAACCACGCCACCTTTTTTGCCAGTATTGGCAAATTAATTTGGTTTGCATTTGTCCTGAAACAAATCTCTTGTTTTAATTGTATAATAGGAACTTTAGATTCAAATTGGGAAGAAAATTAGGGGGAAAGGCAAATAGAAACAGATTCATTGTTTTGTGACTTTGACTGTTTATTTTGCAAACTGATTCATAAACCATGAAGAGTAAACATGTGCCTTAAATAACTTTACTTAAAGACAGAGTCACTCCTCTCTGGCACACACAATCAAGTGATATTCAGATATATGCTTTGGGGTCTTTGATGCTCTCTGAATACTGTTTTCTTGCAGATATTTCATTATCCAATACATATGATCAGTATATATCAGGGCGCTAATGATGTTACCTAGTTCAGTAATGAAACATCTGCAATAAAACAACCAAGCTCAAGCACCCAAGAACTCCACAGTTTAATCCGAATTGCAAATATACTCTTCTATTAAAAACATGCTGCTTTTGATACTGGAAATGTTATACAACTATTACTAGCACCTACTGCAGTTTAATCCTCAATAACTGGCCTTCTCAATTACACAAGGGCTCTGCAAGAGATTGCTAGGGGTACTGTCAGAAATTGTGACCAATAAACAGATAAAGAGAGAAACACTGCTTTTTAAACTTTGTGCACCACACAAAACTTTGGTGGCCAAAATTTAAAAAGCAATATTTATTTTTTGTTTCAAAGGAATTATTATATCCTGCAACTCAGTTCCAAGCAGCCACTTTTGTCATTGTTGCAAATGTTATAAAATTTTGATTGTGTAGACTAGACAGAAACTGTATTGTGAAATTTTCAATATTTTTTAAAGGAGATTTTTAGGCATGGGTTTCCTGAGAGCTGATAATTATTTCAAGGATTTCTCCAGGGAAAGGGGTTGAGAAAGTTTGCCCTTTAAGTTTATTTCATTCTTTTTAAAGCTATCCAGATTGGTAACTTTCTCCAGATTTTTTGGTATTAATAAAGGTCTATATAATTAGAAAAATTAATTAGTGGAACGGCTTGCTTTCAGAAGTTGTGGGTGCTCTATAACTGGAAGTTGTTCAGAAGAGATATTAAACTAGAAGATCTCCAAGGTCCCTTCCAATTCTTTTATACTGTTATGTACTCGTAGCCCTCAACTTACAACCACAACTAAGTCAAAAAATTTATTCTTGCCACAGTTGTTGTTAAGTTAGTAAAGTTGTTAAGTGAATCTGTTTTCTCCCATTGACTTTGCTTGTCGTAAGCAAGCTGGGAGGATTAAAAATAGTGATCAAATGAGCTGGAGAAACTGTTACCCTCATAAATACATTATAGAAATGTTTTGTTTACATATTTGTGTGGAATATATAAATATTGCATATAACATATGTATATAATATATAAAATACAGTCATGAAATTTCAAAATGATTCAGATGTAAAAATGATTATGGTAAGAGAACTTTGATATTTCTGGAACTGTTTACTTTCAATGCTGGTTATGCACATTTAAACAATTTACCGAGAAGTGGTATATTCACAATCTCTATCTTAACTAAATTTTGTCCATACTTCCTTAAAAAAAAAGGTCTAAAATATTATGGCATTAAGGAATTTTTTCCCCATTCGACTGTAATAAGAATCTTGAACTTTTGGTAATTTAACAAGGGATTACATAGGAAGAGGTACTTCGCTTTGTTTCGCAAGTCATTTCCAGTATTTTTCCCCATTAGAATTCAAAATTCTCATATTCTGGCAAAAAAAAAAAATCAATTCTATAAATATAGTGACTACAAGCAACTTTTCCTTAGGTAAGAGCCCCAAAGAAGTATTCTGAATGTAGCCATTCAACAGGTCTAATAATAATTTACCCTCTGTAAAAGCATTTTCTTCCTCTTCCTCTTCCTCCTCTTCCTCTTCTGGATCATCCGAGCTAGACTGTCTTGCTCCTTTGTAAGGTGGTGGCAACTTCATGGGTGGTGGAATTCCACTTTTCTTGTAAAAAGAAGGGGAAAAAATAGCCTTTCATATTATGCCCATAAATTTCAGATAATTCTGATAAGGAATCCATTATATATGTGTAGTTTATAAATGCTGTTTTCAAAAGAAGCTTCCAGTTTCATAGACTTTCAACTTTTTTTAAATCAATCTTTTTCTTCACATTAAGAAAAAAAGATTGATTTTATATTAGTTTGTTGGAAGCAAGGAATACTAAGAAGCTAATGTTTCTTTATAATGAAACAACAATGATAATACTTAGCGCTTAACTGACAAAATAAATATAAAAATACAGTTTTCATCAAGGACCAGAATATTTTATAAAATAAATCTACAGCTCTCAAGGCACTTAGGAAAAAAACAAAGACAGCTTATAAAGATCCATCAAACATTACAGACAAGACATTTTCAGTATTACCTCTGGTTAACAAGTGATGTATCATAAAATTCACAATAAAATCTCATTACCTCGCATAAATAAAGGCATTTTCGATAATGGTGCATATAGTGGTACATATCACCCTAAAGGAGAACTGGAGGACTCCAGTAGACACAACCAAGCATCTGTTTCTCAGGCTCGAGTCATTTGTGAGCTATCCTGTACAGCTGAATTAGCTCAACTACGGTCACATCGCTAAAGGCAAGTGCATTTTAGTAAACACACAGTGAGCGCCAAATGTCATGAGACCAACACAAATGGCTTGAAAAATACTGCTTTATAAGGCAGAGTGTAGTGAGCCATGGTTTTTGCATGTCATTTTGAGAAATATTATTTTTTTCTACAATGCTATATTACTATAGTAATAGTGTAGCAGTAAAAAAAAAAAAGACATTTGCAAATACAGAGTTACAGTGTTATGTGAACAATCAACATTTATTGTAATGTGGGATGGAAATAAAATGAAAAATTGCAATAGGCAAAAATTGCAATAGGCAATAAAAATAAAGGGCAGTTCAAACTGAAAGTGATTGTAAATCGGGATAAAATAAATGTCATCTTGTTAAGACAAAAGTAGCATCAAAATAAAGAAAATAAAAACAAACTTCCACGTTTTGGGGACAGAGGAAATGAATCAGCACTCTAGACAAATGATCCTACCTAAAGTTAGGTGGGAGTTAAAGGCGTTAAAAAGCAACAGATTAAATGAGTTAATGAATTCTAAAAATAAAAGTTAAAACCTCTATCATATTGAATTGCAGGTGTAACTACTATTTTTTTAAATATCCTGTTATTATTACTTTATAAATAACTCAAGACATCAACATAGATAATCCTTCCTTCTCCTGTTTTCTCCACAATGACAACCCTGTGAGTTGGGTTGCCTGAAAGAAAGGGATTGGCCCCAAATCAGCCAGTCAGTTTTCTGTTAACAACCAGTTTTCACATTGGCTGTTATTTTACTTCTCAGTCTAATATCCAGCTGCAATTTCCTTCTGGTTTCCCATCTAAATGCTAACCAGATCTAACCCTGTTTGATTTCAAGCTTGTGTTGCTGCTTTCTGTAGCAACAGCTGTTATGGAGGACAATAAAAACTAATTTGCAATGAGTCAATCCACTCAATTTGGATGCAGCTGTTTTGTTTTAAAGATTCAGCACCTTTATCTGAATACTATTTTCATATGTGCTATGAAAATGATTGCTTTATGTTGCCTTCCTTGGAGTATGCTGTGTTGTTTAAATCACCTGAGCCCACTAAATCCAGTCTTCAGAATCTAGAGGAAAAATTAATTATTTTTCTGACTCAGCTTCCTCTCTAGGAAATGTTGTCTATGGTTTCACTCAGCCATAATCAAGATTTTACCTTACTCTATGGAAATAACCAGCCCTGAACATAATTTTATGGTCAACTGAAGAATATCTACACAATAATGTATCGGATTATCCTTGACATTTTCCCTATTTGTCATTCTCCAGCTGACCAAATCCAACATTATCAGGAATATGATGGGGGAAATGACATCCTATTTATATTTGATGTCATTATTTCCAGAAGTCATGTATTCCATTAGCTTTTGAACTTAACACCCATTTGCACTATTATTACACCAGGGACGGAATCATTCATGTAGAAAAGAAACCATTACCCATACAACTACTTATCCATGTTACGAATGCCAAAAGACTGCATAATTTAGCACTACAATCTCTGCCCAGGGACTCATGCAGGGCAGTATTTGAGTTTTATTCACAGGGGGGAAATCTGTTGAGTACTATCTTCACACCCAATGAAATGGGTGTTAAAACTAGCTGGTGGTCTGCCTTATTTCAGAGACATGATATATAGCCAGTTCAGTGACAAGTGGTATTTCTTCAACAAACACACAAATAAATAATTTCTTCATGGAAGCCCCCATAGAGGCAGTCTCAATAGCACAGCTCCAGGATGTTTATACCATTAATGGCTGAATGTGCATGCGGGTCTTGGGAAGAACTTCCCTGCAAATATGTGTACTCAATTACCTCTAGGGCAGGGGTAGGCAAAGATGTCTCTCCTCTGACATGTGGACTTCAACTCCCAGAATTCCTGAGCTAGCATGATTAGCTCAGGAATTCTGGGAGTCGAAGTCCACAAGTCATAGAAGAGCCAACTTTGCCTATCCCTGCTCTAGGTGATTAAACACTGATGTAAGAAAAAGCTTATTGTGATGACACCAAAATATTAGAATTAAAGAAGAAGAAAAAGGACATTCTATAACTTAAAACTTATATCTTGAACTTGAGGAAATCCACATAAAGATTTAAGGTAAAAATTTCCCTGTCCAATTGTGTCCAACTCTAGGGTTGCTCAGTGTTAATCGTCATTTCTTGACAAAAGAGTCAGTGTAATCTATTTATCTATTTAATTAATTTTATTTATATGCTGCCCAACTCCCAAAGGACTCTGGGCGGCTTCCAACAAATAAAAAACAATTTCTAAAACAGTATAAAACATTTCATTAACAAAACCCCACTAAAACACATATATTCTCTCAATCACTCATCATTCATGGCCGGATGTCACAATCATCAACAGTCACAGACTGTTCATGTGCCAGCATGGAAATATGTCAAAGGCACATGTAAAGCTATTATCTTCCCACCAAAGTGGTTCCTATTAATCGATTTGCATTTGTATGCTTTCGACTTGCTAGATAGGGAGAGTTAGAGTAGGAAAGGGAGGTCATCCTGTTGTACAGTGCTTGGGTCTCAGAACTGGGATGTCAGCTTTCTAACTGACAAGCTCAGCATCTTTAACCACCGAGTCTTTCCAAAAAGGGAACTTACATAGAAACATAGAAGACTGACGGCAGAAAAAGACCTCATGGTCCATCTAATCTGCCCTTATACTATTTTCTGTATTTTATCTTAGGATGGATATATGTTTATCCCAGGCATGTTTAAATTCAGTTACTGTGGATTTATCTACCACGTCTGCTGGAAGTTTGTTCCAAGGATCTACTACTCTTTCAGTAAAATAATATTTTCTCATGTTGCTTTTGATCTTTCCCCCAACTAACTTCAGATTGTGTCCCCTTGTTCTTGTGTTCACTTTCCTATTAAAAACACTTCCCTCCTGGACCTTATTTAACCCTTTAACATATTTAAATGTTTCAATCATGTCCACCTTTTCCTTCTGTCCTCCAGACTATATAGATTGAAGTCTTTCCTGATATGTTTTATGCTTAAGACCTTCCATCATTTTTATAGCCCATCTTTGGACCCGTTCAATTTTGTCAATATCTTTTTGTAGGTGAGGTCTCCAGAACTGAACACAGTATTCCAAATATGGTCTCACCAGAGCTCTATATAGTGGGATCATAATCTCCCTCTTCCAGCTTGTTATACTTCTAGCTATGCAGCCAAGCATCCTATTTGCTTTCCCTACCGCCTGACTGCACAGTTCACCCATTTTGAGACTGTCAGAAATCACTACCCCTAAATCCTTTTCTTTTGAAGTTTTTGCTAACTTCTCTACAAGAGGCACCAAACAAAGTCTCGAGATAAACCTTTCCACAGGCAGTAATGGTTGAACTCCAACTTCTAGCATTTAAGAATAGTACAGTTACGACCTTTTGTTTAGTGACTGCTCTGTAGTAAATGACACTGAAAAGTGTAATTTATGACCTTTTTCATTCTTAGGACCATTACAGTATCTCCATGGTCATGGAATCAGAACTCAGACACTTGGCAATTGGCTCGTATTTATGATGATTACAATGTCCCAGAGCCATGTGATCATCTTTCATGACCTTCTGATAAACCAATGGGGAAGCCAGATTCACTTTACGACCATGTTAGTACCTTAATAATTGCACTGATTCACTTAACAACTCTGGCAAGAAAGGTCATAAAATGGGGCCAAGCTCACTAAACAATTGTCTCAATTAGCAACCGGAATTGTGGTTGTAAGTTAAAGACTACCTGCAATCAAATCACAAATATGTCTGGCAGACAAAAAGCTACAATTCTAAAAAGCAGGGGGGGAAATCAGAGAATTGTAAGAATATTTTTCCTTGGTTCCTCTAAAGTCATCTGCATAAACATCTTAAGAAGAATGGATTAGAGGAGGAGAAGAAAGGTTCTTAAAAGTCAATTGGAGCCACCCAAGTGAAAATCAGGTGAGGGATTAAGGTACAGTCAGCAGATTTGCATAATCAAAGCTGTCTTGCTATTAGAGTGGCTGAATTATTTGAAGTTTCAAAGAACCTGATCAGAGGGCAAGATAGTTCAAATGGACTAAAACAAACACTAGAAAACGAAAATTAGAAAAGGAGCAGATGCTCGGATTTATATTTGTGAGGTTTTTGAATTGGAGGACAGCCAGGTAAGGATTATTTCCTTGTTGCCTAGCACTTTTGTCTTAATTTCCAGCCTGCCATTCTGGGTAAGTAGCAGGTATGAGGGTTATCCGGAAAGTAAGGTTACAAAGTGTAATAACTCTCAAAGCAAGGTTGAATCAAGCAAGGTTTATTTGCTAACAGGACAAGGAAGTCAATTCAGTCAAGAAGCAATGGAATATTGAGAGCTCTATACAATGACAGTTCTCCTATTTATACAATCTAGCCCAGCAATAGGCAGTTTTACAAAGATACATTTTAAGCACCAAAAAAAAGGCAACCAATCAACATGCAATAAACAAATCTGAACTTTTGACTTTTACTCTGTCTGGGTAGGTCACCCAGGCAAATATCTAACACAAAGCACGTAGCTCTCACAGGGAATGTTCGCGGGGGAAGTTGGTATTACTATCGTGTAGCAGGAAGCCAGCAGAAGAGATCGAGCAGTGCCTGTAGTCAGTAGATCATTGACTGGCATTGTGGTCAAGGTTAGAGATAAGCGGCCACATTCCATTTCCCTCCATGTGCAAAGTGTGCACTGTAATATGCTACCTGAACACTACTGTGATGGGTACCCAACATAGAAACATAGAAGACTGACAGCAAAAAAAGACCTCATGATCCATCTAGTCTGCCCTTATACTATTTTCTGTATTTTACCTTAGGATGGATATATGTTTATCCCAGGCATGCTTAAATTCAGTTACTGTGGATTTACCAACCACGTCTGCTGGAAGTTTGTTCCAAGGATCTACTACTCTTTCAGTAAAATAATATTTTCTCATGTTGCTTTTGATCTTTCCCCCAACTAACTTCAGATTGTGTCCCCTTGTTCTTGTGTTCACTTTCCTATTAAAAACACTTCCCTCCTGGACTTTATTTAACCCTTTAACATATTTAAATGTTTCGATCATGTCCCCCCTTTTCCTTCTGTCCTCCAGACTATACAGATTGAGTTCATTAAGTCTTTCCTGATACGTTTTATGCTTAAGACCTTCCACCATTCTTGTAGCCCGTCTTTGGACCCGTTCAATTTTGTCAATATCTTTTTGTAGGTGAGGTCTCCAGAACTGAACACAGTATTCCAAATGTGGTCTCACCAGCGCTCTATATAAAGGGATCACAATCTCCCTCTTCCTGTTTGTTATACCTCTAGCTATGCAGCCAAGCATCCTACTTGCTTTTCCTACCACCCAACCACACTGCTCACCCATTTTGAGACTGTCAGAAATCACTACCCTTAAATCCTTCTCTTCTGAAGTTTTTGCTAACACAGAACTGCCAATACAATACTCAGATTGAGTATTCCTTTTCCCCAAGTGCATTATTTTACATTTGGAAACATTAAACTGCAGTTTCCATTGCTTTGACCATTTATCTAGTAAAGCTAAACCCTTTACCATATTACCATATACCTTATTGAAGCATCAGTAAGAATCAGTGCCACCTAACAATTTCTTGACCATTTCAACATTGAAAGTGAGGCTTTTCTCAACTGAATAGTGACAGGAGATGAAACTTGGGCTTATCACTATACTCCAGAAAGCAAACGTCAACCAATGCAGTGGCACCTTACCCATTCTCCTTCAGCCAAAAAATTTTAAACTCAGCAATCAGCAAAAAAAATCTTGGGCACCCATTGCGCACAAATCTTGGGCACATATCATAGCAGCGTTCATGCCCTTAGCGTTCAGGTAGCGTATTACAATGCACACTTCACACTTGGAAGGAAATGGAACGAGGACGCTCACCTCTAACCTTCACAACAACACTAGTCAATGATCTACTGAGTATTGATATTGCTCATTCTCTTCCACTGGCTTCCCGCTATATGATAGTAATACCAACTTCCCCCATGAATATTCCCCGCAAGAGCTACATGCGTTGTAACCTTACTTTCTGGATAACCCTTGTATTGTTGACTTTCTTTCTGTAGGAGGCTCAGAGGGCAAGATTTTCATGTTCTCCTCAAATAGCTCCTCAAAAGTCTTAGAAGAATGGTACTCTGTTTCTCTAGGCATAAACATATAGAAATCAAAAAAGCTGCATTACGCTACTAATGGTCTGTCCTTATAAAATGTATTGTATTGCCCATTTTGCTTGCAGCAGACTAGAGTTTGGGGGCAAAGTCATCATTATGAAACTTTATGGTTGACCTCACAGAAACCTAGAATGGAAAAACACCACTGTTGAACCTGAAATGTGAAAGATAAAATGCTCTCTGCTGAAGAGTAGCTCATTTAAATACAGGTAGTCCTCGACTTACATCTATTTTTTAGTGACTGAAGTTTCAATGGCATTGAAAGAAAGGGACTTATGATCATTTCCACACTTATGACCATTGTAGCATCTCCATGTGACCTAAATTCAGATGCTTGGCAACTGGCTCATATTGATGGTGGTTGCATTGTCTCAGGGTCATGTGACCATCTTTTGAGACCTTCTGACAAGCAAAGTCAATGGGGGAGCAAATTCATTGAACAACCATGTTATTAACTTACCAATTGCTGTTCCGAGTCTTCGGAGAAGGGTGGCATACAAATCTAATAAATAATAATAATAATAGTAATAATTGCAGTGATTCATTCAACAACAGTCGCTGGAAAGATGGTCAAGTAAGGCAAAACAACTGTCTTAGCAATAGAAATTGTGGGCTCAATTATTGTTGTAAGTCAAGAACTACCAGTAGAATACAGTGTTCCCTCGATTTTCATGGGGGATGCGTTCCGAGACTGCCCGCGAAAGTCAAATTTCCGCGAAGTAGAGATGCGAAAGTAAATACACTATTTTTGTCTATGAACAGTATCACAAGCCTTCCCTTAACACTTTTAAACCCCTAAATTTACAATTTCCCATTCCCTTAGCAACCATTTAGATTATTACTCACCATGTTTATTTATTAAAGTTTATTTTAAAAAATATTTATTAAAGGCGGACGAAAGTTTGACGATGACATATGATGTTATCGGGCGGGAAAAACCATGTTATAGTGAAAAAAAATGGGAAGTATTTTTTAATTAATATTTTTGAAAAACTGTAGACTATTCGCGAAGTTCGAACCCGCGAAAATCGAGGGAACACTGTACTAACATTTTCAAACATGTTATTTGTTTTCATCCAGTAATGCATATTGGTTTAAAAATCAGAAATGGTTTTCCAATCATTTTGACCAAGTTTGGACTATTCAAAGTATCTTTTAAAAAAAGCTTGGGAAAGGAGAGCTCATCCATTCTATATTATAGCAATACATTTATTAGTACAGCTCAAGATTTATAAACTAGTATGCAAGCTCTCAAAGCCCCAAGAACACTGCATCAGGCAAGATGATTAAAAATACAGAAAAGGGGGTGGAAAAATGAAATGTGACTGTTTAAATCATCCCTGCTTCCAATTAGTCATACAAAGCTAGACACATTGATCCAGACTTTTTGTTTCACACACGACGAAAGTAATAATTTCCATATTTTTGAAGGGAAACCAAGAGCTCTAAAGGTTCGTCCTAGCTTACATTAATTTTCTTATAGAGAATAAAGAGAGATCCTAGCCTTGTTGAAGAAAAGTGATTATTTATTTATTATTTATTAATCAGATTTGTATGCCACCCCTCTCCGCAGACTCGGGGCGGCTCACAGCAATAATAATACAATGTAAACAAATCTAATATTTAAGTTAATTTAAAACCCCAATTTAGAAACCAATCATACATCCTAGCATACCATGCATAAATTTTATAAGCCTAGGGGGAGGGAAAGTATCAATTCCCCCATGCCTGATGACAGAGGTGGGTTTTAAGGAGCTTACGAAAGGCTAGGAGGGTGGGGGCAACTCTGATATCTGGGGGGAGTTGGTTCCAAAGGGTCGGGGCCGCCACAGAGAAGGCTCTTCCCCTGGGTCCCACCAAACGACATTGTTTAGTTGACGGGACCCGGAGAAGGCCAACTCTGTGGGACCTAACTGGTTGCTGGGATTCGTGCGGCAGAAGGCGGTCCCGGAGATATTCTGGTCTGGTGCCATGAAGGGCTTTATAGGTCATTATCTATCCACAATCAATCAATTATATCTTGACTCACGTTACCTCACAATTTGTTTTTACTTTTGGGACGTTCAGAGGAGGTTTGACGAATTGAAGAAAAATTGCTGCTGCAAAAGCAGAGCAATGACTGTGGCAAAGATCAAGGGTCAAAGATCTAGTCCAACCCCCTACTTAGGCAGGAAACCTTACATTACTTCAGACAAATGCTTATCCATTGTCTCAACAGAAGGACCGTTGAAACTTACCTGAACGGTCTTCTCGATGCACTGCAAGGAGAGTCCAGGATGGGTAGTTCTCAATCTGATTGGTCGGGACTGAGTTTAATTTTAATATTAGGCAGGCACCGCCCCCCTTAGCCCTCCAGTCTAAAGGAAATGAAGGAGCAGTAAAGCTAACAAACTTATTTTATTAAACCCTCAGGTAATCAAAAACTTCCAAACAACCAAAAACCCATCACCTTCCAAGGGGACCCCGGTCCCGTATTCGGGCGGGTCTGGACTCTCCTTGCAGTGCATCGAGAAGACCGTTCAGGTAAGTTTCAACGGTCCTTCTCCAATGCACTTGCAAGGAGAGTCCAGGATGGGATATACCCAAGATATTAACTAAGGGAGGGAGAAGGACGGACCGGGGGCTCTGAGAAGGAAACCACCCGCTGTAACACCCTCCTCCCAAAGGCTGCTTCCGCAGAAGCAAAGGAGTCAATTCGATAGTGTCTGATGAATGAAGACGGAGCCGCCCAAGTGGCTGCCCTACAAATGTCCTCTAGAGAGGCCTGGGTCCTCCAGGCCGCTGTGGTAGCCGTACTGCGTGTGGAATGTCCGGTAAGTCCCTGTGGAACAGGTGATCCTTTAGATCGATAAGCCTCCCTGATGCAGTCACACAACCAACGGCTTATCGTCCTAGACGAGACCTTAGTGCCCAAGGACCTAGATGCAAAGGAGATGAATAAGGCCTCCGAAATCCTGAATCCCTGGGTCCTGCGGATATAAATCTTCAAAGCTCGTCTCACATCGAGCTTATGCCACCGCAGTTCCGAAGGATGAGTCCCATGGCTACAGAAGTCAGGCAACACAATCTCCTGCGCCCTGTGGAAGGTAGAGTTGATCTTAGGGAGAAAGGCTGGGTCCAATCTTAATACTACTCTGTCAGGGTGAAATCTACAAAGGTCCTCCCTAGTAGAAAAGGCTGCAATTTCAGAGACCCTCCTGGCAGATGTGATCGCCACCAGGAAGGCAGTCTTGATTGTTAACAAACGGAGCGATATATGGCGAAACGGCTCAAATGGAGGCCCCGTTAAGGCATGAAGCACCAACGACAAGTCCCAGGATGGGAAGCGATGAATTGGTGGTGGCCTGATGTTGGCGGCCCCTTTCAAGAAGTCCCTAATCCAAGGGTGTCTGGCGAGGGACCTATAACCATCCCCGCCTAAGATAGTGGATAAGGCGGCCACATGGCGACGTAAGGTGTTGGGAGCTAGCCCTTTTTCTAGGCCCAATTGAAGAAAACTTAAGACCAAGGGAGGGGAAGCTTTTTGTGGGTCCACCTCCCGCTCCTCACAGAACCTGGAAAAGGAAGCCCAGGTTGTCTGGTAGATTCGTCTTGTCGAAGGCCTGCGCGTGGCCTGAATAGTGTTGATAACTGACTCTGGTAAGTTATGACGTTCTAGGTGTTGCCGCTCAATCTCCACACGGTCAACTGCCACCATTGAGGCTCTGGGTGGGAGATCGAGCCCTGAGAGAGAGATATCCTGCAGTCCGGAATCCTCCAGGGGGGTGACACTGACAGTTGCATCAAGTCCGCAAACCAATTGCGGCGCGGCCAGTAGGGCGCCAGCAGCAGCACCTCCGCCCGTTGCTCCAGAATCTTCCGGATTACCCTGGGAAGGATGGAGGTCGGCGGAAATGCGTACAGAAGTCCTGGTGGCCACTGTAGTCGAAGGGCGTCTACCCCTTCCGCACCCGGTGACGGGAAGCGGGAGAAGAAGCGTGGGAGTTGAGAGTTGTTGTGCGTAGCGAACAGGTCTAGGATTGGATTCCCAAACCTGCGTACAATGTCCAGAAAAATAGTGTGGTCCAGCATCCACTCCCCTGGGTCCAAGGTCTCCCGGCTCAGCCAGTCCGCGCACACGTTCTCCACCCCTGAAATGTGTTCCGCGGACAGGGAAGCTAGATTGACCTCCGCCCAACTGAGCAGGACCTCCGCTTCCCTCATCAGTCGTCGAGACCGAGTCCCCCCCTGTCTGTTGATGTGAGACCGGGTAGAGACGTTGTCGGTTCGGACTAGGACGTGCTGACCCCTTATCAGGTCTGCGAAACTCAGGAGAGCTAGGGAAACTGCCTTCAATTCCAGGAAATTGATGTTGACTTTTCTCAGGTCCGATGGATCCCAGCGGCCCTGGGCCAAATTTGATGAAAGATGGGCCCCCCAGCCCGTCAGACTGGCGTCTGTTGTCATCGTGAGAGGGTATCGTTCCAGAAAGGGGGAACCCTTTGATAGGGCTGGGGATACCCACCACTGTAAGGACCGCCGAACCCCGGAGTCTAGACGCACCCGTAGGTGTGAGTGACTGATCTTCCTTCTCTGGAACGGTAAAAGGAACCACTGGAGGGAGCGTAGGTGGTACCTGGCCCATGGAACGATGTCGATGCATGACACCAGTGTCCCAAGAAGCTTGGAGAGGAAGGAGAGTTGAGGGTGTTGTTGTGACGCCAGGCCTCGAATCATTTCCCTGATGGTAGATTGCCTCTCTTGGGACAGGAAGACCTGGCCCTTCCTGGAATCTATATTGGTTCCCAGGTGAGCCAGCCGAGTCGTGGGGTTCAGGTGGCTCTTTTCGAAGTTGATCGAAAAGCCATGATCCTGTAGCGACTGAATTGTCAAGTGCAAGTCCTGTAATGCCAGGTCCTTTGTTCTGGACAGAATCACGATGTCGTCCAGATAGGCGAGTAGGCGCACCGATCGCTGTCTGAGACCAGCTGTTAGGACATCTAGCAGTTTTGTGAATGATCTTGGGGCCGATGAAAGCCCGAAGGGCATGGCCCTGTACTGAAAATGGGCCCCATCTAGACAGAAGCGCAGATATTGACGGTGAGGAGGAAAAATGGGGACATGGAGGTAAGCCTCCTTTAGGTCTATAGATGTCATGTAGTCCCCTTTTCTGATGGCAGCCAGAATGGAGCGTAGAGAGTGCATTCTGAACCTCCTGTACTTTACGTAGCGATTTAGTCCTCGAAGGTTCAGAATGAGCCGCGCCCCCCCTGACGACTTTGGAACCAAGAAAATAGCCGAGTAGAATCCCGTACCCTGTTGAGGCAAAGGGACCTCCTCGATGGCTCCTATCGCCCTCAGGTGAGCTACCTCTTGGTATAGGAGCCTCCTTTTGGGAATGTCCAAGGGGGCACGACAAGGCAGATAGCGGCAAGGAGGAGGGCATAGAAACTCTATTTTTAGGCCCTGAGAAACCGTGGCAGTCGCCCAGGGGTCCGATGAGGTGTTTAACCAGACGTCCGAGAAGTGGATTAGCCTGCCGCCCAGAGGGGTGTCCGCGGGAAAGTCACTTAGTTTTTCTGTACCCCCTGCCTGAACTTCTGAAGGGGCGTCGGCCCTGGAAAGCTCTAGTGCGGTCATATTGTTGGTTCCTATCGGAACGAAAGGAGCCCTGACCAAAGGATCCAGCAAAGTAGGACCTCGACCCTTGGTTGTTGGTCGAGGAGGAGTCGTTCCGAAAGGGCTGTCTCCGGTTGTAGGGAGTAAAACGCCTTCCCTGCTTCTTGGTGGAGTTGGGCATCACCTTTTTCTTGTCCCTGTCCTCCACCAATACATCGTCTAAGATGTCTCCAAAGAGCTTCTTGCCCTTGAACGGGGAAGAAGCCAGGGCCCACTTAGACTTCACGTCGGCTTGCCAATTCCGGAGCCAGATGAGTCTGCGGGAGGCGACCGACGAGGCCATCGCTCTGGAGGCGAACTTAGCGGCATTGACTGTTGCGTCCGCGGAAAATTCAGTGGCCGCTAACAGCTTATTCAGGTCCTGGCGCATTCTCGCATCCTGTGGATCGACTCTGGACTGGATGTCTTTAATCCAGAGGAGCGTAGCCCGATTAAAGAAGGAGGCTGCCGAGGCTGCCCTTACGGCCCAAGACGCCATTTGATGGGTTCTGCGAACAACATTGTCCGCCCTTTTGTCCTCGGCCCTTAACCCCTCCTGAGATTCCGAAGGGACAAGGGCATTGGAGACCAGGCTGGTGACCGGCTTGTCCACGGTAGGCAACTCCAGAAGGTCCTCCATAGCCTGGTCAAAGGTGTAAAAACGTCTGTCCAGGTTGGACGGGCCCTGCCCCGTTGCAGGGCTCTCCCATGGCCGTTGCACAGTCTCCAGAAACAAATGAGAAGAAGGTACGTTAACCGTCTCCTGCATCGGGAACACGAAGAGGCCCCCTGAAGGTTGACCTGGTGCCGAAGGAACACCTTGACCTCCTTCGCCCGCCTGGTCAATGGTCATCTTGGCCTTGTTCAACAGGACCTTGAAAAGGGCGGATTTGAAAAGGCCAGGTAAAGCCGGAAGCTCCGGTGGTTGGTCATCGCCAGAGAGCTCGTCCTCCACCTCGCTGAAGTCATCTCTGGAAAATTCATCCTCATCCCTGGGGTCCAAGCCGGAAGGAGAAACTGGAGCCAGCCAGGGGTCCCTGAATCTCGATGGAATAGGGCCCGCAGGTGGTGGCTGTTGTTGAGCCACGCTTGCTTGACCCTGCGTATAGGCATTGACAACAAGGTCCTGTAAGGCCTGGGGCATACTCTGCCAGGCATCCTGTGCCGTGCGCAATCCAGCAGCCGTAGGGGTGAAAGTGGCTGTTTGTGCCTGACCACCGCGAGGAAGGACTGGCTGTTGAGCAGAGTAGGAGGAATGCCATGCTGCTTGTCTTGCAAATGTGGATGCCTCGGGCCTAGAAGAGGGAGAGGGTTGGAAGGACCTCTCCGGTGACCAATCCCTCTCAGATGCCGAGCCTGCAACCCCTGGAGCAAATACGGGGGAGACCGGCGGAGGGATGGTAATAAGGGGCTGGGCAGACATAGATGGTGGACCCCTAGCCCTCTGAGAAGATTCCAACTGCTTCTCTAGCGCTTTAATGCGCTTCTTAGCCTCTCTAAGAGCTGCCCCCTGCGAGGATTTCTGCTTCTGAGGCTTTATCTTGGGGGTGGTAGGCCTGGTGACGCTGGCCTCCTCCCCGGCCGGAATTGACTGGTCAGCCATAGTATAAAAGCGCTTCCTCAATTTACTCACAGAAATCGCCGATCGGAATCGTAGTGCTTCGCAAACGCTAGCAATAAAGACCGCCAATTGTAACTGCTCGGTTGGCTACTGCGCCTGCGTGCCCCGGGAAGAGGAGACACTTGGCGCCAATTGAGGAATGATTAAGGCGTTCCGGCGAAAATTGCGTCATAAAACATGGCCGCCGGACCGTTGTCCTGGCAACCAGAGACGCTCGCCGAGCGCGAACCTGCCTGCCCGTTCAATTTCGGGCTCTCAAGATGGCCGGCGCGACATTACCCAGGAGGCGGGCGGGAAGTTTCTCTGACCAGCCCGTCCTTTGGCTCTTTCTAAACGCCTGGGGGAAAATGGCTTCAGCCGATACTTCCCCTGCCGCCGGTATTTATCTGCCAATCGGCATCCATTTATCCTCTGTCGATGTCGAGGGCGAGGGGGGGGGGGCGCGGAGCCACTCCCCTGCTGAAGAGCCTCCCTAGGCATATCAGCGATCCCAGGTATGTTCGCAACGGGCGGGGCGGACCCTCCCGAGGCGTCAACCTCTTCCTCTCCTCCGGGGTCTACCTCGGAGGTAGTCTCCCCGGGTGCTCACTCCAAAAAACCGGCTTGCCAAGGAGGAGCAGCAAGTCCCTGGATGAAACCCACTGGAGGTTTTAAATCCAGGGCTGCATGAGGAAAACATCCCCCCAACTGCACCTGCAAGAAGAAAAAAAAGAAAAAGAAGAATTAATACATATAAAAACACAATAAATACATATTTATTGAAGAGAAAACTAACTCTAAGTCCCTTTACTGCGACTGAGTTTTTAGACTGGAGGGCTAAGGGGGGCGGTGCCTGCCTAATATTAAAATTAAACTCAGTCCCGACCAATCAGATTGAGAACTACCCATCCTGGACTCTCCTTGCAAGTGCATTGGAGAATGTCTTCTTCCAAACTTCCAGTGTTGGAATTTCTGGAAGCAAGCTGTTCCATTGATTAATTGTTCTAACTTGTGAGTAGACTGGCTCCTGACAACCTCTCTGGATAAAGAGAAGACAGGAGATCACCCACATTTGATCCGGACGGCTGCTCCTTGCAAAGAGACATAGGATATCAGTTTTCCATGAGTTTGACTGCTGAGAGATGATGAGGTCAGAATCAAAGATTTTTAGAAGTAAAAGAAAAAATATAAAATTGGTTTATTTAATCAAAATTAAAATGGCTTTTATTTATTTATTTATTTATGTTCTGACAAGTTTTCATGGATGTTTTGTAGGCGAAGGACTGGCAGAGCAAATCCCTTAGAATCCCTAAGTACCCAAAAGATAACTAAGTCCCTCTCCCCTTGAGTGCCATTGACCCTTATCTAACTCTAAGCATGTGCCAACAATTAGTTGAGAATATTCCTATGCATAGGGTTTTATTAGCAATAAATCAGTTTAATTAAATCTTAATGGGTAGATCTGGTCTTTCACGCCTGACTTTTGCTGACAGCAGGATTGAAAAGTAGATGTTTTATAGTTTTGCTTGTAGATAATGGATGGGATATGGAGGAAGAGATATCTTTTCAACCTTAAAGGAAAGTGAAGTGTTATTAAATTTGTTTATTATTGTGATGAAAGTTAAAAATAACTTTTGTATATATTTTATTTTATAGCATATTATTTAGAGAGGGTATAGAGGGTATAGTGAGCACCTGAGGGTAGAAGAAATAGCAATGAGTGAAAACTAAACAAGGAGAGAAGTAACTTAGAACTAAGGAGAAATTTCCTGACAGTCATAACAATTAATCAGTAGAACAGCTAGCCTCCGAAGTTGTGAATGGCTCAACATTGGAAGTTTTTAAGCAGATGTTGGATAACCATCTGTCTGAAGTAGTGTAGGGTTTCTGCCTAAGCAGGAGGTTGGACTAGAAGAACTCCAAGGTCCCTTCTCTCTCTCTCACACACACACACACACATACACACACACTCAAAGCCAACAGGTATCTGTGTATAAGTAAGTGCCAATTAGTTCATTGGGGCTTATTGCCTTGTTAAGTGGGTTAAAATTTAGAATGAAATAAACCTCTTCGTAAAGGATTTTCTAGAAATAGTACACTTCTAAAGTAGATATAATCTAAATATTCTAGAGTGGTCTACTCTGGAAACAGGTCTATTCTAAACTTTCCTAATCATTCATATTATTTCATATCATTTATTATTTTTAGTTCACTCACAGTTGACTTCTAATGTTATTCAATGTTTACATATAATATTATAAACAGTAATAAAGATCAAGGGTAATTGGAAGCAAATTTTATTTATCTTTTCAGAACATGTCAGAAAAATGTCTACTATATAAGATCTAATATTATTTGCCCTCTTCCACTGAAAGAAATCTAGGGTTTTGGAAAGTGAGAGACTTCACTTACCTTTTCAGTTTCTTCTGTGTCCTGATCCTTGTCGCCCTTCTTTTTCTTAGAGTTTATTACTGAAACTATCTACAAAATACAAATGTGAATGAATGGATGGATGGATGGATCTTAACAGGGAAAAAAAGGAGTGAATGAATCAAAATGAAGAGAAAGAAAAAAAGGGGGGAAGCAAACAAAAGCTATTTCTTAGAAATATAGTTGTCTAGATACAGACTGATTGATTGATTGATTGATTGATTCATTCATTCATTCATTCATTCATTCATTTATTGGATTTGTATGCCGCCCCTCTCCGCAGACTCGGGGCGGCTAACAACAATGATAAAACAACATGTAACAATCCAATTTAATAAAACAACTAAAAACCCTTATTATAAAAAACCAAACATACACACAAACATACCATGCATAACTTGTAATGGCCTAGGGGAAGGAATATCTTAACTCCCCCATGCCTGGCGACAAAGGTGGGTCTTGAGTAATTTGCGAAAGACAAGGAGGGTGGGGGCCGTTCTAATCTCTGGGGGGAGTTGATTCCAGAGGGCCGGGGCCGCCACAGAGAAGGCTCTTCCCCTGGGGCCCGCCAAACGACATTGTTTAGTCGACGGGACCCGGAGAAGGCCAACTCTGTGGGACCTTATCGGCCGCTGGGATTCCATATTTTTCCCCCTCACACATTAGAATCCATTCTCCATCAAAATTAAATTATAGAAAGTAAATATGTGGAGATAACTTACCCTTGGAAGAGTTGATAGGCTTTGCACCACAAAAACAATGGGGTTGCCTGCATTTTTGATAGCTTCCACAGCTTCTTCATGAGTAGCATTTTGTAGGTCTGTTCCAGATACCTGCAGAGAAATGAGCTCATTTAGATTTACTTCCTTGTTAAAATAACAGATATAGTCCCATGGTTAAAATTTCACTCACAGCATCAACATAATATCTAAATCAATGGCAAAGACATTTAGAAATACTTCAATTAGATCAGTAAAAAAATTAAACATTTTTTAAAAGATTGAATTCTTGGACTTTAAAACAAAAATAACACTGGGTTTATTCATTCAACTCAAAGCCATGTTAAACAGTATGCTAAATTTATTTTCCTTAGTGAGCTTAATAAACTTCTATTTCAAGCTGATCGTTTTGCTTTATGTTCATGCATATTTGGTTTCCTAATACTGCATGTGTTTTGACAGCAGTAGTATTTCCTGTTATTCTCTGCTCTTGGCTTTAAGATGCTCTCCTCTTCACTGCACCACTCCACAGAGAAATCCTGATAACCGATGGGAAATAACCTCCTTTTCAGGAACCATTCCATTACAAGATCCCAAAAGAGAAATTCCCCATGAATAGTGAGCTAATTTTCTAGTCTCCTTGTCATCAATAAATCAAAAATAAAAATTCTTTATTTATGCATGTGTTTCTACTAGGACTTATTAGTCTCTTCGCATGTAGATAAATGACATTTGTAGTTCTCCAAAGAGTATAAGGCCAGCCCATTCAAAAAAAAAAAAAAAAAACCCCAGTCAATTCAAATACCACAATTATATCTTATATTATCATTATTTTCAGTGGTGGGCTCCTATGGGTACGGTCAGGTATGCAGTACCAGTAGCAAAATTTTGGCTAGGTACACAGTATCGGTAACAAAACTTTGATTTTTTTTCCTTTTTTCCCCTTCTGGGCTCTGGGTATGTTTTTCTTATCACAGTAAATGAGGTTGAATGTGTATAATTTTAGAAGAGCTGTGTGTGCGTTTATATACATATACTTTATATAGTAGGTAATCAGAAGTGGGCTACGGCCTGAAGGGGGAAACGCAGTAGGGTAGCGAAAATGGAGCTCCACCCCAGAACACCCAATTGTTCTACAGCGCCCTGAGTTGCCTCAAGAAGGGCGGCATAGAAATCAAATAACTAACTAACTAACTAACTAACTAACTAACTAACTAACTAAATAAATAAATAAATAAATAAATAAATAAATAAATATTCTGCTGGTTCTCTGCACGAGCCTCTAATTAAATGCAAAGGTAGCGAAAACAGACACACACACGTGAAAAGTCAAGAATACTTTCTTTATCCACAGAAAAATAGAAGCAAACCCCCCTTTTTGTAGTCAAAGGGCTCACTTTCAAAGCAAACTGACTTGAATGCAGTGAAAAAACAGAAAAAACAAACTCAAAGCAATTAACAAGTAGCTGTGAAGTCGTCACAGCTACTCTCCTTCAGACGTCGTCCAACTCACACGTTTAACAATAATTTACGTTCAGGGTCCTGATATCAAAGCACAGAGTCCTTGGAGAATCCGGAGAGTCAAGCCACATCCACTATCACAAACAGATAATCTTCCACACTGAGAAGCCGGCACGCTGCCCATTTAACAGCAGCCCTAATTAGTTGAACCACACCCAAGCACAGGTGAACTCTCTTATCTCTTGTAATACCTATGTAGCTGCTCTCTTCTATTCATGGCCCTTCGCATGCGTGCATCTATAAATGCTTCTTCATCAGAGTCCAGTGTAGATAAGGAGGAGGGTGAATTGCTTCCTAATCGGCTGTCGGCCATGACCCCCTCTGAGGGTCTCATTTCACAGTCACTCCCTGCTTCCGACGATACTTTGCTGTCCGAAGCAGTCAGCAGTAAAACAGGCCTTTGACACTGGGAAGATTATCCACATCCACCCCCACATTCCTTGGGGCAGGAGCTGGCCCAGAGCCAACCACAACAATAAATATGCACTAAACGATGTTGAAACAAAATGGTGTGGCAGTAAAAATTTTGGTTGCCATCAAATTATTTTGTATGCACACATAAGATAAACAGCTAAAGTTAGCCTGTAAATATTTAGTATTTATTAAATCTATAATTTGTGGTCAATAGAATCTCTTTAAAAATTGAGCCTGTTCAAGCAGGCAGATGCAGTCAGCTACAGATTTTTTAAGAACTCTGAACTTACTTCAAGTATTTTATCTCCTGTTTTGAGAGCCTTTGTTTTTCCTGCTGGGCTGTCTTCCAAAACTTGCTTGATAAATATTCCTTTAAGTTCTTCTCCATTCTTCAGGCGTTTTATAATTGTATGTCCACCAACAATACTGATGCCAAGAGGAACATGAGGCTCCCGAAAAATTTCAATTCTGTATGGAGAAAGAATGCTTCTGAATACAAGAAGTTGGAGCTTCACGATTTTTGTTAAAATCTGTGACCTAATAGAAATCCAAAGCTTCTGGTTTGTTGTAAGGTAGACCACAATGTGAGTGGACCACGGCTGCAGATTGCATTTTAGTCTTCCCTGAATTAATTCTGTTTTAAAATCCAACCCTTTTAAAGTTTCAGGAAAATAAAAATAAGCCATAACATCTGATCTCTCTGCCTACTTTTAATGCTTTTAATGCTTTGCACACAAAGCAAACTGACATTTTTAGTTTAATTTTCTTCACTGCAGTTCATGACCCTCTATGCATTAATAAATACAGTCACTGAACACCAAGCCTCACCCAGCCCCATGAAATCTATGCCTTTTAAAATAAAACATGCCATTTTCATATGTGATGATTATTATCTGTGTTATATGAATGCATCAATTCTATGTACAGTCAGGAAAATCACATTAGAATGAATGGATAAATACGATTAGCTTCCTTAATTATTCCTTTTCGGTTTCAAATCATGTCACATTATATTTGTTTATAAGATTTAATGTGATAATAAAATTAGAGGAAATGACCATTCTACAAGCTGCTTATGAAGAAATGACCTCAACTTTACTAATAATTTTGCAGCAAGAGTTACAGCTCTTGGACTGTACTATAAAATGCTCAAAGTTAAGCATTTCTTATTTTAAGGCACCAATCACCCTCACCAGACCCAAACTTACACCCACCCTACAGACCAAATACAACCACCATCCAGAAGCCAAATCACAGCAGTGTCTCCAACTGCTGCACCACCCTCTGACATGCACACAAAGCAAACTGACACGCACACAAAGTAAACTGACATTTTTAGTTATTTTAAATATTAGATTTGTTAAATGCTGTTTTTATTGTTGTTGTTAGCCGCCCCGAGTCTACAGAGCAGAGTGGCATACAAATCTAATAAATAAATAAACAAACAAACAAACAAACAAATAAATAAATAAATAAATAAACAAACAAACACATAAATAAATAAATAAATAAATAAATACATAAATAAACAAACAAACAAACAAACACATGACCATACCACAAACTCGCAGCCAAACCAAAACCTAGGATGTTACACCACAGACATACATTACAAAACAACTGACTAGTCTGCAGGCTCCAAATAATAATAATAATAATAATAATAATAATAATAATAATAATAATAATAATAATAATAATAATAATATATTAGATTTGTATGCAGCCCCTCTCTTGTTTGTTTGTTTGTTTGTTTATGTGTTTATGTATTTATGTATTTATGTATGTATGTATGTATGTATGTATGTATGTATGTATGTATGTAGTTATTTATTTATTTATTTGTTTGTTTGTTTGTTTGTTTCTTTATTTGTTTATTTATTTATTTGATTTGTATGCCACCCCACTCTGTAGACTCGGGGCGGCTAACAACAACACGATAAAAACAGTATTATACAGGATAACTACTCAGGATATCACCCCTAATCCTCAAACATCAACTAATCAGCAAAAATCAATTGCATCAATTACTCAAGGTGTTACCCCACCAACTAACCAGGAAGTTTCAATACAGCTTGCAGCAGCTGAGCCAGCACTCTCACCCACCCACCAGTATTTATAGAGGTAAGTCAGCTTATATCACACTTTGTTCACCCTAGCACAAAGCCAAAGCACCAGCCTGAACTTGACACATACACACACACAGACACACACACACACACACACACACACACAAACATACACATACACATACACATATATACATATTCATACACATATTTTTGCTGATAAGTGAAAAATGAAGGGAGCCTAGTATAGATCTATTTCGACCTTGTTATCAACAAAATGGAATGGACCCTGCGTGGGGTCAAGAGGCAATGAAAACTACAACATAAGTCAGACAAGAGTAAAAGATTTCATCCATAGAATAGCTAGTTTGGGGCAATCTAAATATGTTTACAAAGAAACATAAAAGTTCTGTCATGCCCATGATTCAGGCAGATGTGTTTGGAGAAGAATAGAAAAAAGCTATGGAGATTGGGTAGCTCAGGGAAGATTGGAGGTCAGTAGGCCAGTAGATATGGTGAATCTAAAATCAAGTTAGAGAAAGAAAGATGCTGGGAAAATCAGGGATGGACCGGTGATTGCACAGCTGTCTTCCACTGTTTTGGGGTTCAAGCATTGTGTATCTAACCATTCTTCATTAACTCCTCCCTCTCCCTACCTCCCTTTAGCTGCTACCTATTTGCTTGACTCCAAATAAGGACTATGAAGAAGTAAAGAAAGGAAGCTACTGTAAAAATCAGGAGGTCCACCAGTATCCAGATTATGTAAAGTAAGGAAAAAATGGGTTAGCTGAATCAATTCACCATGTAAGAACCTTTCGGATTTTGTTTTTTGCTGAGACCGGAAACAACTGAAATATTCCAAATTTCCCAATGCCAAACACAGCCTTACAATAAATTATGTAAAAACTCAATGGAACTGATATAAGATCATTCATCAGAACACCTGATAAATATTAATTTTGCCTTTGGCAAAGGAGCTATTGTCAACTACTCTTCCTAGATGGTATAACATACCCAATGATTAAGCAAAGTGCCTCCAGCAAGAGAGGTGTATTGCTTCTCTTCTCCTATACTTAATGATCAACATCTCAAATTATTATTAAGGCAAAAGAAATACTGAAATATTCATCAACATACATTTGTGGGGGTCCCCAGTGACTGAAAATTGGAGTTTCTTCTCCTTCGCCTTCTTCTCTTTCAGGCAATTCACTAAAGAAAATGGATACAATACGCAACATTTATATACATGTGTCCCATTCTTTGTAATTAACAAAATTACACAATCTCCAGAATCCTCAGGCTTCTCTGCCTTTCTATAAATGTTAATGAAAATGGACCATTTCCAACTCTTTATTAAAGACAAATACTGTGCAATTGTCCTCTTAATTAAGTATACTATCTATCTCTACAGAAAGGAATAAAAAGGAATTAAGTGAAATTGTTATGTTTCGGTGTGTAGCAAGACAAGATTCTATCATCATGATCATCACTACCATCATTAGCTATAAGAAGTAGAAGAAAAATCTAAATTAGTTGAAGGCTTCTCATGTAGGCTGGCGAATTCTGGGAGTTGAAGCCTAGATGTCCTAAATTTGCTAGACCAATATTGCATGATGTTTTAAAATGTTATACAGTGATATATACAGTGATAGCCTATACAGTGATAGCCTATTCATATTTAGGTGAGAAACCAGTGGAATATCCCAAGGATATAGTCTTACAAGTTTTTTAAAAATCCTGGTAACAATAATAGCAAACCACTTTCATATTTTGGTCAAGACAGCAATATGGATTTGGCCTTAACTTGAAAAAATCTCAACTTTATCTTGTAACACCTTTGACTCTAATAGATTAATATTTATTATTTACTTACTTACTTACTTACTTACTTACTTACTTACTTACTTACTTACTTACTTACTTATTTATTGGATTTGTATGCCGCCCCTCTCCGGAGACTCGGGGCGGCTAACAGCAACAATAAAACAGTGTACAATAGTAATCTAATACTAAAAACGATTAAAAACCCATTAATATAAAAACCAAACATACATACATACATACCATGCATAGAATTGTAAAGGCCTAGTGGGAAAGAGGATCTTAATTCCCCCATGCCTGATGGCAGAGGTGGGTTTTAAGTAGCTTACGAAAGGCAAGGAGGGTGGGGGCAATTGTTTAGTTGACGGGACCTGGAGAAGATCCACTCTGTGGGACCTAACTGGTCGCTGGGATTCGTGCAGCAGAAGGCAGTCCCTGAGATAATCTGGTCCGGTGCCATGGAGGGCTTTATAGGTCATAACCAACACTTTGAATTGTGACCGGAAACTGATCGGCAACCAATGCAGACTGCGGAGTGTTGGTGTAACATGTGCATATTTGGGAAATATACCTACCTTTGCCTTCAATGGCTACTTAGTGAGTTGGATAATGTATTAGAACTCTAATTATTGACAACTCATTGCTGATTTCTCATAATAAGTAACATGAAATAGTCCTCCCTCTTATTTATTTTTAGATAAGTCAAAAGGTATTTTCAGGCAAGCATGACTTCATACCTGGACAGCACTACCCTATATAGGGAAGAATCTTGAGAGCTGGAAGGATCAGTATCTTCATTTTTTATTTTGTATTTCTCATAATCAACATCAACATCTATCATGCATAGATCTTCTTTAGGGTCACCTTGGTTTGCAATACCTTAGAAGAAGAGATTTGTTATTATTCTCTGCTCTCAGATGCACTTATTTAAGACTAAAAGTAATCATAGACAATCTTTTCTAAAAGGACTACTTGGTTCTCAATGATAATAATAAGCTCTTCTCAGACATTTGAGGGATTGAAATGAGAAAAGAATGAGACTACACATTCAGCCTGCCTTTGCACATTCAATTAAGTGGTTTGAAAGGGAACAGTGTTCACTTGAACAGCTCTCCTCTATCCTCCAGTCATATAAAATCAGGCTGCCCATTGTGATAAGAACAGCACTTGCTTTCAATTAAATTCAAGGTACATCTCCCCTATAGACTTTCCAAGAGAAAGCACAAAAAGATAGGTGGAAAACCTTCAAATTCTAGTACTTCTTGCATTATACCAATAATTCAATATTCTTAAAATAATTGATTTGATGATGTGTACAGAATGAGAACTGCACACACAATCTAACTTCAGAAATGTATGCTAAGCAACGGGCATTATAAATAAAGGTTTAAATGGTAGTAAGCTGAAGCTAAATATTAGTAAACAAAACCATTGTGGTTGAATATTTTCTTGTTCTAAAATGAAGGGAACTGGATAGGATAGTACTTTCAGCCACCAGCCTTTCTTGAACAGTTGTAATATTTGTGATCCTTTCCCCCCTGTATAATAATAATAATAATAATAATAATAATAATAATAATAATAATAATAATAATAATAATAATAATAGTTGTTGTTGTTGTTGTTGTTGTTGTTATTATTATTATTTATTAGATTTGTATGCCGCCCCTCTCTGGAAACTCGAGGCGGCTCACAACAATAATAAACAATGTACAAATCCAATATTTAAAAAACACAATTTAAAAACCCTTATAATAAAATAATCACACAGCCCAATCAGACCATACGTAAACCAAAGTAGTTAGGGGAGATGTCAATTTCCCCATGCCTAGCGGCAGAGGTAGGTTTTCAACAACTTGCGAAAGGCAAGGAGGGTGGGAGCAGTTCTGATCTCTGTGGGGGAGTTGGTTTCAGAGGGCCGGGGCCACCACAGAGAAGGCTCTTCCCCTGGGCCCCACCAGACAACATTGCTAAGTCGACAGGACCCGGAGAAGGCCCACTCTGTGGGACCTAATCGGCCGCTGGGATTTGTGCGGCAGAAGACGATCCCGGACGTATTCTTGTTCTTAGTTATCTAATATAGATGTCAATATGCATATTGATATATAAATATGTAAATATCTGTTTTCATACACTGGTAGTCTCAAGATATACTTTTTACTACTTGTCATTCTGTTCTTGACACTGTTCTAGATGCTACAAGCAGTGTAGATGTCACTGGAAGACTATTCTCCACAAGTTGAAGGTGTTGGTATTAGACATATAGGACCGTTAAAAATTCAGAGAACAACTTCAATCACATCTGTCTTATAGGTTACTATAATTTGAAGGTAAGCTGCCTCTGGCTGTGTAATAGATTGTCAATTGGAACTTACCATATGTAGATTCATGTTTTCTCTACAATGACATATCCTTATTCATCTGTTATACTGAATCTGAAATGTTTTAGGTGTCTTTTGAGATTCACATTTAGCCCTTTTTAACTACTAAACTCCTGCTAAGTCTTTGATGTTTCATATACAATTTTTGGTTCAGAAATATATTTATTTATTTTGAATACTTGCTCATCTCACTTACCATACAACATAGGATTTTCTTGGCTGTACTCCACTGAAACACCATGGAATAGTGAATTATTAGTACTCTTTTCTTCATTCTTCAGTAGAAACATAAAGGCAATTCAGAATTGAAAGCTAATTAGCTTAGCTGTATGCCACCCGAAACAAAGATAGTTTAACAGAAACTAGGTTTTAAACACTAGCATATTATTAATTAAATCTTGCTTTCTAAAATCTGTTGTGAATTTTTTAAGTATTATGCTAATGGTATCTAGAGAAAGCACCTGAATATCCTTAATGATCTTCAGACTATTTAGATCAGTGGTTCCCAACCTTTTTTTGGACATGCCCACCTAAGCATCTCTAAAATCCCGATGCCCCACCCCCATGACATATAATTCTTATTATTCAAAAAGGAACTCCTACTCATGTGGAGCAAACCTAAAAGGCCAATAACTTGGTTCAAACAAGGTTCCAATTGCCCCCTTTAAAAATTGAATTGCCCCCCTGTGGGGCATGGGCTCCATGTTGGGAATCAGGTTTAGATACTGAATTTTAAAGCACTGTAATTAACTCTGCTGTTCTGTTCAAATCTGTGCAACACGAAATCGAAGTTTGAGACCCTGTAAAAAATTTCCCCTGCATTTCTGAAACTTGAAATTTCATGACTTTTCATCATTTCAAGGGTTCTATGAGAATGGGTTTTTTTTGGGCGGGGGGGGGGGGCTTAGTTTTTGCTGGGCAAGAAAAGTCACACTTGTACTGTTTATGAGTCTGTGTGACTCGCACCGAAAATTCTTTATTTTAAGTGCTTATATTTGGTCAATTTGAAAACTTCTTTCCCTTGGAAACTAGGTTGAACATTTCTGCACACAATGAAATGAAAATTGAAATGAAAAAATAATGCTTATTGGTTTATTTTGTTCATAAAAGTCCACTCGCCCCTTTTTTTGTGTATTGTTTTTCAATTTATAGATAGTTTAGGCTGCAAAACGTGTACAATTTTAATAAATTTGGTGTGGGATTACTATTGAACATTCCTGTTCATAAGAAAAATATAAGTGAACTGAAAAAAATGATGCTTATTGGGCTTTTAAAATCAGAAATAAGCCCCCCCCCCCCGTCTGCTTGCAAGAATTTTCACTTTAAAAAAATTTTAGGCTCCAAATCCAAAATATTTTTTAATATCTTAGGTATTCATTTACTCAATTTAACATTGCTTATCATCATAAAAAAAAATTGGGGGGGGGGGGTGAGGGGGTGTAACTTTTTCTGGGCAAAAAACCCTCACGTTGAGTCTGTTTCTGATTGTAAACGACCCAGACCAAAAATATTTTTTTAGGTACTTAAATTTGGTCTTATTGAAAACTTTTTTCACTGGGAAACTAGTTTGAACATTTCTGAACATAATGATATGAGAATTGATGCTTATATTTTTATTTTGATCAAAAATCCCCCCTCCCCATTTTTGAGCATTTCGTGTCAATTTATATTTTTTTAGGCTACAAATCTCTAAGGAATTCCCCCCCCAAAGTTTTAATATACTAAATTGAACGTTCCTGATCATAAGAAAAATAGAAATGAACTGAAAAAAATGATGCTTATTTATTTATTTTGGTCACAAATGGGCCACCCCTCTCGGCCTTGCTGTGTGCCATTAATTTCACTTTTTATATAGATTTGGCTAGAAATATTGGGAATATACTTTTGAAAAGCAAGCACATGATAGGCAGACAACTAATTTTATTAAAGAAATCTATTTTACTAAAAACAAGTATGTAATTTTGAATTTAACAGCATAATTTTTATATAAATTGAAATAATTGAACACAGCGGGGGGAGGGGCTGGGACTTTTATGTGCAAAATAAACAAATAAGCATCAATGTTTTCAGTTCAATTTTCTTTTCCTTATGTTCATAAATGTCCAAACTGATAATTCAATCCCGAAGATATTGAAAATATTTGGAATTAGGGGCCTAGAAAAATTTATAAAGTGACATGCTTGAAAAAATGGGGGGGATGGCCCTTTTATGAGCAAAATAAACAAGCACAATTTTTTAAAGTTCAATTTTCATATCATTATGTTTAGAAATGTTCAAACTAGTAATTCCATACCAAATTTAGTAAAATTGTACATTGAAAAAAGGGGGTGGGGCAGGATTTTATGAGCAAAATAAACCAATAAGCATTCTTTTTTTAATGCGGCTCTGGCGGCTTCCCTTCGAGGAGCAGCAGCAGCGTCAGGAACGTCACGTGATGAAAGGAAGCCGGCGGAGCCTCCGCCGCCAGGAAAGAAAAAGTTGGTGCAGCTGCCTGGAGGTAACAAACTGAACCGCTGTGGAAAGGAGCCCCCCAAAGCTGCCGGTATTCCAGCCAGCCCCACCCTTCCTGCAGCTTGGAGCAGTTACAAGGTAGAGACTGGGAGGCTGTTAAGAGGGCAGCCAGGAGGGGCGTGTCGGGATTCCGACTCCCATTCTCTTTCACCCCGTCCCCTCAGATCTTACATTTCAGATAGTAAACAAAATTTTCTGTTCAGATACCAAAGCAAATTTTTGCAGAAAATTTTGTTCAGTATCCGAAATGTATGAAAACCAAAGCGTTCGAGAACCGAGGTACCACTGTAATTGCACTGAATATATGACATCCCAATACCAATCATTTATTCTTTACTTTTCATACATATATATCAATAAATACCTCTTCAGTATTAAGATTGTTTGCAGGATTCAGTTCTAACATTTTAGCACAGTCTAATTCTTCAACCCAATGTCCTTCAGTTTCAAACTCCACCACAGGAGATGAAGGTATTTCCCTCATATTTACTGGTGGAGCTCTTTCGTAATCTTGATCCATATCATCCACTTCATCCACCAACATCTCTCGTTCTTCACCAAGCTGTTCTTCCATGGGCTTAAAAATCTCATGCATTTCCCAGGATTCTTGATCAACATCTGTTTCATTCTGCATAAGTTGAAACTGTCTGCCCAAATCCAAGTTTGGCTCATCAACAAGCTCTTCCAAGATGGGCTCATCAACAGGTTCTTCTTCAGATTCATTTCTGAAGTTCTACAAAAAACATCAAACTAGAACCAATTAGTAGCAGATGATAGATAGATAGATAGATAGATAGATAGATAGATAGATAGATAGATAGATAGATGATAGATAGATAGATAGATAGATAGATAGATAGATAGATAGATAGATAGATAGATAGATAGATATGGATGGACGTACGGATGGATGGAAAGACAGACAAGGAAGGTAGGCAGATAGGTAGGCAGGCAGGCTGATAGACAGACAGATCTGACAAAATATTTTAAAAACCATTTGTTTTAAAAACCATTACTTTATAAACATAATTTCACATTTAAAAAAAATGAAGTTGCTTACTTAAATTATCTTATATTTAAACAAACATACTGGCACTAGTCCACTAATGAACTTTCAAGTTGCCAACTTTTGCCAATATGAACAAACAGAATGGAAGTCTACCTGTAGAAACATTCTTCCCAACTAGATTTGCACATCTTAGGAAAGACCATAACTTTGAATTACAAACAAATATTTAATATATCTCAATTCAATTTTCATTCTGAAAAAGCCCTTTAAAGGTAAAGGTTTCTCTCAAACATACGTGCTAGTTGTTCCAGATTATAGGGGGCAATGCTCATCTCAGTTTCTAAGCCAAAGAGCCAGTGTTGTCTACTTTCTACTTACACTTTTACATGCTTTCAAACTGCTAGGTAAGCAGAAGCTGAGGCAAGTAACAGGAGCTCACTCTGTTATGTGGTGCTAGGGATTCGAACCGCTGAACTGTCAACCTATCTGCTCAACAAGCTCAGCATCTTAGCCACTGCATTCCCTTATGCAGCGATGGGCTCCTACAGGTATGGTCAGGTACGCAGAACCGGTAGAAAAATTTTGTTTTTCCCTTCTGGGCTCTGGGTATGTTTTTCCTATTGCAGTAAATGAGGTTGAATGTGTATAATTTTAGAAGAGCTGTGTGTGTGTGTGTGTATGTGTGTGTGTGTATACACATACAGTTTATATAGTAGATAATGTATATTTTTGTGTGCCTGTGTGTAATATGTATGTACGCATATGGCATATATACATAGAATTAAATAGTATATTTTGGATGTTCAGTAATAGTAAATAGATAGGGAAATTGTATCTCTTTAAGGCGAGGAGAGGCCAGGCACCCTAACCCAAACCCTTGATGTGAGTGACATCAAGATGGCCACCTTTAAGCCAGTCACATGACCTTTAAGTCACCCCTCCAGTCACATGATTGTCAAGCCACTCCCACCTGGTCACATGGCCGGCAAGCCACAGTAAAAAAATTTGCAGCCCTTCACTGGCCTTATGGCCATTTACATAGGACAAATGTTATTGTAACAGAAATATAAATCAACAAAACCTTTGGAGCTGCAAGGAGGATTGAAGACTCAATATTATTGATTGATTCCTGAGATACGGAACTTCCGTTAGGTCTCTCGGGTTCCACAGAAGAAGTCCCATTGTGTTTATTTTCTCCCTTAAAAAAGAAAGTCACTGTTCAGGAAAATATCAAATTCCAACTTTTTAAAAAGCGAAGGCAAAGCAAGAAAGGCGCTTGTGTACAAAGTAGCTTGTAGAGCAGGGATGGGCAACTATGACCCATTTACAACTTGTGGGCTTCAACTCCCAGAATTCCTGCGCTTGAGGCTACTCCAAAGTAAGTAAAGAAAATAAAATCGAAAGTTAATACAGGTAGTCCTCAACTTAACAACAGTTCATTTAGTGGGGGGTTCTTCAACCTTGGCAACTTTAAGACTTCTGGACTTCAACTCTGGGAGTTGAAGTCCACAAGTCTTAAAGTTGCCAAGGTTGGAGATCCCTGATTTAGTAACCATTCAAAGTTACAATGGCCCAGACAAAACCAACTTATGGCCATGATCATGATCACATGATCAAAGCTCAGACGCTTGGCAACTGGTTCATATTTATGGCTGTTACTGGCCCAAGGTCATGTGATCACCTTTTGCGACCTTCTGACAAGCAAAGTCAATGGAGAAGTCAGATTTTACTTAACAACTGGGTTATTAACTTACCAACTGCAGTGATTCCCTTAACAATTGAGACAAGAAAGGTCATAAAAAGGGGCAAAACTCACTTAACAACAGAAATTTTGGGCTTAATTGTGATTGTAAGTCGAGGACTACCTGTAGTCAATCCTAAAAAGAAATATATAATACAGGAAATACAGAGAAATGTGAAAAGAACTGCTAGATTCAAGAAGCCAAACGTATGGGCAGTATAAAATTATACCCAAATCCTTATAGTACGCTAATTTGAATTTGTCCTCAAATTCCTATGTTAATAAAGTTATCAAAAACAGCAGGGCAGTTTCTTAGCTCATCATTATCTACACATTCCACCGGCTTAAGCAGCATATTTTAGTAGAGTTTTAACTTTTTAACATTATCTACACATTCCACCGGCTTAAGCAGCATATTTTAGTAGAGTTTTAACTTTTTAATTAAATGTTTTAAAGTTTTGGGACTAGTGAATTACCTAAGAATATCTGAAGCTATAAGAACTCCACAGCTAAGTTGTGATAATTAAATAGAAACCATTAAGGACCAATGGAAGAACAACATAGCCTAAACAGCCGTATACTTTAAAAGTTGCATAATATTTTCAATTTGCAATTATGTATCAAATGATGCATAATCCTACTCATTTAAGATTATGATAAATTGTGGCAATATATGCCTTGCAAACATTGCAAATAAATTATCGGCAGATAAATTTAATAAATAAATAAAGTACAATCCGATAAAGGAGAATATTTGTAGCTCAGGTTTGGTCCTTGGTGCTCTCTGAGCTTGTCTGTTTTCTTACAGATGTTTCATCTGTAGATATGTTACCTAGATATTATTAGGCATGTTACTAGGTAACATCATCAGTCCTAGTAACCAGTGTGTGAGCTTTCATTTTATATGCTAATGGTTTGCTCTGTCAGCATTGATGGAAGCCCGGTTTTGCTGATTCTTTAGTTAGGAGGTTTAGTGTTACCTGTTTGGCAGTTCTTTGATTGGAGCATTGTTTACTTCTTGATTGTTGGTCTGAAATTAATCTTGGTGTTAATCTAACTCATCTGGGTTTTATAGATGGTAGGAAGGTGTATCTATCTATCTATCTATCTATCTATCTATCATCTATCTATCTATCTATCTATCTATCTATCTATCTATCTATCTATCTATCTATCTATGTTTGTCAAACATGTATAGGATCGTAGTAGTTTGTACAAGTCAAACATAAGTAAAAAGTAACGATAAAAGAGGACAATAGGACAGTAGGACAAGGATAGTAAGCACGGTGGTGCGCTTTTGCACGCCCCGTACAGATCTCTTAGAGACAGGGAGAGGTCAACTGTAGATAGTGTAAGGTTAAAGTTTTTGGGGTTTAGGGAAGAAACCAAAATAGATGTTGTTTACCTTTGTGTCTATTGATGGCCAATTAGTCACAGTGCTAGGCTGCTAAGAATTCTCTAGCGTTTTTGGACCAGAATAGTTATTGTTTCTGAGTTGAAATTATGGTTAGGTCTGTCTATATCTGTGATTGCGAACCTATGACACGTGTGCCAGAGGTAGCACGCAGAGCTCTCTCTGTGGACACATGCGCTGTCACCAGCTGCTCTTCTTGTTTCTAGCATGCATTCTGCCAAAAATGCCTGGAAAACAGCCTGAAAATGACCCCAAAATAGCCAGAGACCAACTGGCACTAGCGAGCTGGTCTTCGAGTTTATGGTGCTCTGGCGTGTGCACATAAACATTTCAGTTTGGGCATTTGGTGCCCAAAATATTCACCATCACTGGTCTATATGTTGTGAAATTAAAGAGTACAAGTAGTACAAGTGTACTAAAGTGCCTTCCGTCCCCTGTCCTATTGCTCTCCTAGATCTCCTATACCTTTCTTCTATTCCTATATCTCTTCTTCTATTCTTTCATTGATATGTTCTATTACTATATCTTCTTTTCTATTATTTCTTAGATATATTTTACTATGAGTATCTCCTCTATAACCTTTATCATATATTTTACTATGTGTATATAGATATATACCCACTAAAACCCTCATTGTGTATTGGACAAAATAAAAAATAAAAATAAAATATGGTAGCTGATGTTCATTCTGCAAGTCTACTCAGGGGTGGGTTCCTCTTACCTTTTCCTACCAATGTGCACTGCTATGTTTCGCACCCATCCCTTCCATAATTTGGTTTCTGTGCATGCGCAGAAGAACAATTTTACTTCCATACATGCTCAGAGAACCGGGAAATCATGAAAAATTACCCCAAAAAAGGTGGCAGCACACACAGACCAGCACTGGAGCTGACACACCAAAATTGCATCATTGGCAGGCCACTACCGGAGTGGTGCACTGGACTGCACCGGTAGGAACCCACCTCTGGTGCTACCTATTTATCTACTCGCATTTTCATACTCTTCAAACTGCTTTGTGGGCAGGAGCTGTGGCAATTGATGGGGGTTCATCCCACTGCACAGCTCTCAAGTCTCAAACCCTAGTTGTTAGCCACTTAGCAATCACTGTCTCCACATTACCATGTTTCCCCAAAAGTAAGACAGTGTCTTACTTTCTTTTTACCCCCAAAAGCCCCACTACGTCTTACTTTCGGGGTATGTCTTACATTGGAAAAAAATTGAAAGGGTCGCGTTCCCGAAGGCATCTCCCCAGAGTCCAGAAGGGCAGCCGCGGGACAGGAGCCTCGTGAGCCCTTTTCCAAGTTCAACCTCAGGGCTCCAAGCGGCGTGCACGCGTGGAGCCGCAGACGCGTGTCGGGGAAGCGTGTGTCTGGAGGGGAGGAGCCACTCTGCGCAGTTGGGCAGCCCCACCTGCCTGCCGGAAAGGAGGCGGGCGAAGGAGGGCGCAGCTCCGGCCGCTCGCCTCGGAGCCGGTCGGCCTTGCTGGCCGCTTGCAGCCAAGCCTCAGCAGGACTCGGTTGCTGGGACGAGCACCTTCGCTGCAAGCCGCCGCCCGCTCGGCTCGCTTCGGACCAGCGCCGTCCTTCGCTTTGCCAAGCCGGAGAAGAGGCAGTGGCGCCGCGGCGAGGCGAAGGCGAGGGGCGCGCGGGGAGCTTGGAAGCGACGTCATCGGGCTCCCCCCCCGGCAATACCCCCATGTTTCCCCGAAAGTAAGACATATGTCTTACTTTCGGGGTACGGCTTATATTAGCCGACCCCCCCTGAAACCTCCAATACGTCTTACAATCGGGGGTGTCTTACTATCGGGGAAACAGGGTAGTATAGATTACTGGAAACAGAAACCCCTCAACAGTTGCATTCCCTTTTTTCTTTAATCATTCAGCAATGTTAATTGTGTCTAGTCTAATCTCCAATATTGTGTTAAATGGCTGCTACTGGGTTTGCTTTATGAATTTCAATTTTAATCCAACTGTAAATGTATATCTTTGTTTTAAGTAATACAAAACTATTTCAAGAATCCATTAAGGCAAAACACTGGGCTATAAATCTGAACTTAAAAATATATTTAAAAGGAGACTGACATTTCTCCAAGACAAAATGTTCCTGTTTCTGTAGCATACAACATCTGGACCTCCAATCATGGCAAAACTCAGAAAGAGGATAAATCACTCAAAGAATTTATGGCAAATATTATTTGCTTCCATTAAAATCCTGGTGACTTTCACTCACGTGTTAACCATTACTGAACTGGAAAATGCATGTAATAAAACAAAAATTTAATGTCACTTACCCCCAAAGGTTTGCAGATTCCCAGATGAACTTCACCAGGCGGAACAGATTTTAGAACTTGTACAGCTTCTTCTAGACTAATATTATGCAAACACACACCATTTACAGAGACTAAGCGGTCACCAGGGAAGAGCGCACCACCACGTTCAGCCACTCCACAGGGCACAAGGGAACTGATCACAAATGCAGTCTTTGTTGGATCTAAGGGATCCTGAAAAACAAGCAAGAAGATGAAAAATGCTTTTGTAGAAATGTCATTTCAAGTGCCCAGCTAGTCACTCACCTGCAAAATATTCTGCCACGAAAGTGTCTTGATTGTGCTATAAAGTTATAAAAACATAAAAAGTGTACCAAGCCAAATTTATAAAGGATGTTTAAGAAGAAGAAAAAGACTGGTATAAGACACCAAAAATGTGCTTGAATTGGTAAATGTGGTCACACCAAACTGAACTGATTATCATACAGCAGCCTAATAAAGTAGTAGTAGAATATCATCATGATCAGAGGTCCTCAAATTTGGCAACTTTAAGACTTGTGGACTTCAACTCCCAGAATTCTCCGGCCAGCATAGGCTAACTGGAGAATTCTGGGATTTGAAGTCCACAAGTCTTAAAGTTGCCATGTTTGGGAACCCTTGATCATGATGATCAAGCTATAGTATAACAGTTCAAGTATTCAGAGCAAGGGTGGCAAACTCAAGGCCTGGGAGCTGAATTCAGCCCATGTGGTGCTTAGATCTGGCCCACAGAGCTGCCCTGGAAACAGTGAAGCTCCGGTCCATGGTGCCTCTGCCAGCAAAAATGGAGCTCAGGAGGGCCATGTGCAGCCTTCCCAAGCTCCATTTTTGCTGGCCGAGAGTTGAAAGAGGCCGTCACAACTGAAAATGGAGCTTGAAGCCCAAGGTGGCCATGCAGAGTGATCGGGCCACCCTGACATGAATGACGTCAAGGTGGCCATGCCCACCCTGGTCATTCCCCCCCCATCCCCTCCAGAGGTCAAACATAACCATGATACGGCCCTCAATGACATTGATTTAAGGATTTAGAGGATTACTCATAATAACTAAGTAGTTCAGACTTATTGAGTACTACAGTCTTCCAATTTTTATATATCTTCATTCTGACACCGACACATAAAAGCTGAGAATTTTCTAATGCTTTCTAGCTGAAATATAAAGAAAGCAAAGTAGTGATTACATAATATAGAAACACGCATTTGAAATACTGTACACCGTAATTTGTACTTCATCCTTATTTCACACAACTGCTCTCTTACATCAGAACAAAGAGATTTTAGGTCAAGAGATTGTAAAAGCTTTTATTAAAATGATAAAAGAACCAGCTTTATTCCCATTTCAGTTATTTAAAATGAAGCCGCTGAAGTCTTAACTATTCAATGTGATGCCTTCTACAGCAAAGAACAAAATAGATGCTAGCCTGGCAATTTAGATGGATATAAAGATATTATGTTCTGTTTCTTCTTATGTGCTCCCTGTTGATTTTCATGGTGACAATTAATGTCCAGTGGAGGGAGGAAAAGTGAACAAGTCATCCTTCTTCAACACTAACATCAGAAAAATTGGCTACACCACCCTTTCAGAGGGTGTTGCTTTGAATTCTAGCCATTGTGGTTCAATTTGGTTTTAGCACGCAGGATTTAGGCAGCTTGTTCCTCTTTCGTTGTCTTCATGAGATCTCCAAACCCAATTCAGTTTGTGATCATTTTTCTAAATCTACCATTAAGACTCTAGAGAAAATTGTTATTTTAGTGTGCCTCTTGTCATCCTTCCGGTAAATATGAAGTGGCAACAAATGTAAATGAATGTCAAAGAGTCTTAATTGGCCCCTATTTTGATCCCATTTTGGCATCCTGATAATATCTTGTTGTTCTTTCAAAGATATTTATTTATTTATTCAATTTTTATGCCGCCCTTCTCCTTAAACTCAGGGCGGCTTACAACATGTTAGCAATAGCGCTTCTTAACAGAGCCAGTATATTGCCCCCACAATCCGGGTCCTCATTTTACCCACCTCGGAAGGATGGAAGGCTGAGTCAACCTTGAGCCGGTGATGAGATTTGAACCGCTTACTTACAGATCTACAGTCAGCTTCAGTGGCCTGCAGTACAGCACTCTACCTGCTGCGCCACCCCAGCTCACCGTATTTTTCAGAGTATAAGACACACTCCCCCCACACACAAAAAAGACAGTGGAAATGTCGGTGCATCTTATACACTGAATGAAGCCTCCTGAAGCCCTGCCCCCTCAGTCCCATCTTTGCAAAACAACTGGCCTATTTTTTGCAAAAATGGAGTGTGCAGAGGGTTTGGGAGGCCTGCAGAGTGCTCCTGGGGGCTGGGGGAAGGCAAAGATTCCACCTCTGCCTACCTCCCACCAATGCCGGAGACCAGACTAGAACCACCTACTGGCCAGATATAGTCTGCGACCTACAAAATGCCCAGATATGATATATGGAGTGGCCTCTGCAAAGATCTCACAGAAGATCTCTTATGGAGATCTTTAATTTCCATCTGGCAATTTCTTTAATCCATATTTTTACTGACCACGTTACTATTTTGCTGAGGTTATTATGGTGCTATCAGACTACTTGTGATTGTTCAGATCCATCCATTTATTTTCAGAAGCAAAGACAGGAAATTCATGATTGGAAATGAATAGGAAATGCAGCATTCAAATCAAGGATCCTGGATATTGGAATCCCAGCTTGCACGCTGAGAATAAGGAATATGCTGAGTTAGGAAGCTAATTGAATAATGTCCAAGCCAGTCAGGTGCTTTGATTAACTGTACCTAAATAGTGCAGAGCTTTTATGATACTACGTGCTAATATTTTACCGTCAGCAATTTTCGAGGGCAGATTTAAGAAATGTTCTTATGCCAAAAGGTTATGCAGCTGTAATGACGGAACAGTCAAACCACTGGCCCGTGTCTTATTATACTGTTTTCTATAGAGACTTGCACAACAGCTTAATAATGACACTCATCACTCTTTTCCTTGATGATTAGACAAATTTTATGTACACCAACAGAAAGCACCCCTTTGAATGCGTTGGAGAGATCTAATAGTTACTGTTTGCAATGCTAGTCAGTTACCACAATAATTTAGTATATTGATAATGGAAAAAATTCCTTACATCTCTGTATCTAGCCTGTGTGCAATATATACATTCGATGAGGTCCCACTCATCATCTTCAGGCTGGTGTTTCTGTCCTTGTTCTAAGGCGAACACTGCGAGACCTGAGCTGCCTTCCTTCTATAAATACTGGTGACTGGGTGTGGTTTGATGGCTCAGCAATTGCCTGCTGTGTAGAAACTTCCTGGTGAGTCAGTGGGGAAACATCTGGGGTTGTTGATGTAGCTGAAGTATGCTGATTAGTTAATGGTTGTTGATTAGGCGTGATATCCTGAGTAGTTGGAGCTTGCAGGCTACTTGATTGTTTTGCAATGTGTGTCCTGAGTCTGATTTCAGTTTCTATGGCTGGGATACGTTTGAGGGCTGGTTTCCAGATGTCTGGTAGGCGGGAGGTATCATCCCGCTTGTTCATATTTTGGGGATGTTTTTCTGGTACAGATAAAAAATAGCCAACATCCTAAGAAATCCCAAAGACAATATCCAGCTAGAAAACCAGGAAGTTTATCAAATACCGTGTAAAATCTGCCCAGCCACATATATTGGACAAACTAACAGGAGAGTAGATGCACGTGTTGCAGAACATAAGAATGCATTAAGGAAAAAAGAAAAAAGCCTCCTCCCTTTTCCAACACTTCAAAACTACAGGACATGAAATTGATTTTGACAATACCAAATTAATTTCCAAAACAGAACACTACAGCAAAAGGATAATCATGGAAGCCATCGAGATAGAAAAACATCCCCAAAATATGAACAAGCGGGATGATATATATATACTCTTTTTACATGTCAGTCATTTTATTTCAGTCATTGACCAGCAAACATTTTATATAGGCTACTGAAAATTATTAATATAAATTAGTACAAGATAGTCAAAGGATTTTAAATGTTCAACTAGCAAGCTCTGACAAAACCAATTATCTTCAAGTAGAGGGAGCTCTTGTACAAGAAGAGAAGCTACTAAGGAGACATTTAATGCAGAAACAGTCTTTAATGCTGCAGAGAAGAACCGATTGTCCCCAAAACAGCTGAATGGCAACTCCGCTGAAAGTAAAGTGACACTCCCAAAACTAAATAATAATTGAACAAATAAAAGGACCAGAAACCATATTTGAGTTCCAAAGACTTTGGGAATTCTTATCCTTTCTTCATAAACTGTTTAGGTTACAAAAAGGGCCTTATCTTTTTATACATTTATTTTAAGAATTTATACCTCTTCCATTTAAAATTAAAAACAATTAAAAATATTCAAAACTAACAGCATTACAAATACAGTGGTACCTCTACTTAACAACGCCTCCACTTAAGAACTTTTCTAGATAAGAACCGAGTGTTCAATATTTTTTTGCCTCTTCTTAAGAACCATTTTCTACTTAAGAACCTGAGCCCGGAAAAATTTCCCAGAAAATCTGAGAGCTGCATGATGGCCCGGCCAGTTTCCTGCCATTCCCCCTGGGTTTCTCTCTCTGGCGCAGTGTATGGGAGGCAGCCTCGCGACAAGTGTATGGGAGGCATGTGCTCCTCCTCACCACCTCAGAGTCCCTCTTTTTTTTTAAGCCTCAAAGTTTTGGATATTTTTGATTCCCCTCACCTTTTTCCTTCCTTCGGCAGTGACTGTCCTCCTCCTCTTTTTCCTCCTCCTCCTCCCACCCAAATTCCGAGCTTTTATTTCTTTCCTATCGGGTTTGCACACATTATTTGCTTTTACATTGATTCCTATGGGAAAAATTGCTTCTATTTACAAACTTTTCTACTTAAAAACTTGGTCACGGAATGAATTAAGTTCTTAAGTAGAGGTACCACTGTATACTTTAACTTAAAAGGCTTCTGTAATAGAGATGCTTGAAGTCCTTTTCTAAGTTTTTAAAATGTGAATCCAGTCTCAACTCCAGGCTGTCCTGTAACATAGGTCCGATCACCAACAAAGTAGAGGTAGACGTAGAATAATCTTGATGAAATTATGTACAGGAATAAATGGTCTTTTATATCATTTTGGCCTATGCCATATATAACTATCTACAATATGATGGTCTACTTGATTTGAACCCAAGTCAAGTTCGCTTCAAATCAAGTACATCTGCTCCATAATCAGTCACATTCCCCCACCCCATTACAAATTTTGAGCAGCCCTAATTAAGGCATCTTTGTGGTTCAAAAGACATGGCTATGGCATATTCATAATAAGTACATTACCACTTATTTTTCACTTGGTACAATAAAATATATAGATTTGTGATTATATGTAATTCATATTTTAGACGAATTATCATTTGTAAACCCACTTTGTTACTGAGAATAAAAGAAATAAAACTCAATATACAGATTACAGTGATCCCTCGATTATCGCGAGGGTTACGTTCCAAGACCTCTCGCGATAATCGATTTTCCGCAGCATAGTGGTGCGGAAGTAAAAACACCATCTGCGCATGCGCGCCTTTTTTTCCATGGCCGCGCATGCGCAGATGGTGGAGGCGGGGAGCGACGAGAGTGCGGAAGCCGACAGATTGCTTTGAATGCCGGCTGCCCCCGCCCCCCCAGCACCCGCCCGCCGTTTGCCGCTCGCCGCTCGCCCGTTCACCCGCCCGGCCGCTCGCTCGCCCGTTCACCCGGCCGCCCGGCCACCGTTTGCCGCTCGCCTGTTCACCCGCCCGGCCGGCCGCCGTTTGCCGCTCGAGAGCAAGAGGGGGAGAGATAGAGAAAGAGAGAGAAGGAAAGAAAGAGATGAGAGAGGGAGGAAGAGAGTGTGAGAGAGGAAGAAGCAAGATAGAGAAAGAGAGAGAGAGAACGAAAGAAAGATGAGAAAGGAAGGAAGACAGTGAGAGAGAGGAAGAAAGAGAGAGAGAGAAGAGTGGAAGGAAGAGAGAGAGAAATGATAGAAAAAAGGGGAGAAAAAAAGAGAAATGAGAAAATGATTGAAGCAGAGAATGACAGGAAAGAAAGAGAAAGAGACAGAGAAGTGACTCTTGGTGATGGCGTATGACGTCATCGGGTGGGAAAAACCGTGGTACAGCAAAAAAAAACGGTGGAGTATTTTTTAATTAATATTTTTTGAAAAACCGTGGTATAGCATTTCGCGATAATCGAGATCGCGAAAATCGAGGGATCACTGTATACAAATGCTATTTCTACTTTGCTTTCAAATCCCAGTAAATACTGTTAGCTTCTGATTTCCTAGCTTTCTAGCATTTCAATGAACAAGAAATTGTAGGGTTGTTTAAAAACCCCAAAAACCCAAAACGTGAATATTACTTTGCTCCTTTGTGCCTTCGGGCCTAGATCTAACTTTACCAGTACCAAATCTCTCTAGATAAAACAACCGGCGAAGGACTACCAAAGTTTTTACTACCACATTGTGGGCATAGCTTATGAAAGACGCCCTGCATTTTATTTCATCATCTTTCAGTGCAAATTGGGTGCTCTGGGGTAGAGCTCCATTTTCGCTACCCCACTGCGTTCCCCTCTGTCCAGACAGCAGCCCACCCCTGAAAACAACAAAATATTACTGAGCAGGTAAGGGTACATTACCAACTGGCAAATACTTTTTATATTACTGTCAGCTCTGTAAGGTAGACCAAACAAAGGAAAATACATTGCACATCTAAAGTTACTTCTGTGAGAAAAGTTACAATAATAGAACATTGCAAGTGCGAACATGCTTTTCTTCTTCCTGCTTCTGTCTCCATGTGAATTGTTTGTCTGTGTGTTTGTATGGGTGCATTCTGAGGCATTCTTTGTAAATAATTCCCTTGTTTATCTGATCGTTACTAATTGCTCTTCCACTGTCCTTCAGAGCCAACCACTACACTCACTACAATGACGGAAAGGATATTACCAAAGGTTCATTCTTCCTCAACTTTCTCAGATGACAGTATAATAGCTTTTTGGAGCCACAAAGGTCATCATCCATATTAGCCAACAGAGGGCACTAAAAGACCAAGTGAACCAATTTTGCTACGCATAATATTTAATTGTGTCCAATCATTAAAAAAGGATTTATTCTTAAATTGCCAAATAAGTTGCATCAGCATGCAATAAGACAAAACGGAGTTTGCAATTTGCTGAAATACAAGTTAATGAAGGAAAGGAAGAATCCAAGATGAGGCATGGAAGAAGCAGTACAGCTTCTATAGGAAAAGGGTAGAAGGGAACGAGAGGTGGAAAACATACTAGAGAGAAGAAACTGAAAAAGTTTAGAAAGTGTAAGCAAAAAATTTACCTTCAAAAGATTCAAGACTTCTAGCAAAGGTACATTCCGGAACAGTAAACCAACCCAATGCAGGCTAATATCTGACAGGTATATACAGGGGGTGGACAAAAAGATGGAAACACCTTGAAAATCCAGATTTGGAATCCAGATTTGTGAAACTCCCGTCAAACAGTTGTTGTGGAAACTGGGTTCTGTATATGTCTATTGAGCTCTGCAGTGATTTTAGGAGCTGTGGTCTTGCGATCCGCTCTAATAATTAGCTTTAGACTCCAATGGTCTTTCTCAGACAACTTTGACTTTCGACAGACCTGTGCTTGGCTGAGGACGTTTTCCCTTCTCTTTCAAAAGCAGTCATTACTTTTGAGACATTACCTCTTGAAACGCCTAATATTCGGACACTTTCTGTTACACTAGCTCTGCCATTTGAGCACCAACAATTTGGCCTCTTTGAAAGTCTGATAGGTCTGCCATTTCTAAAAGATTATGACCAATTTCCTTAAATTTCTGCAAAAAAATGGGTAGTTTAAAAAAACATATCAAATAACAGAATTTAAAAAAAACCCAAACATTAAAATATGTCAAGTTTTGATTGATTTGAACATGTTCAAACATTATGATGCCAAAAAGTCAAGTGTTTCCATTTTTTGTCCACCCCCTGTATTTCAGTTATGTTGCATGTAAACCCTTGTTATGTTAAAGCAGCGAGATCATGCATTCTTTTAGGAGATGTGCATCAATATATATTCTTACAAAGCTTCAAGCCTTCTGCAAGCTTCAGCAGAATATTGATTCAAACCATTTATTCTGAAACTTCAAGTGTTCTTGAAAACATTTGTGTTTACTTAACCCGTGCTTGCTAGTTGATTTCAGAGACATTTGTCTTGGCAAGACTAGTTTGGTTTAGGTAAATATATTTTCTATAAATTTGGCACTCTCAAGTTGCAAAATATCAGCTACCACAAATATAGATGAGCTGTAACCCTGAACAGATATCTCCGTCATTGTCCCTTCCATTTTAAGTTGCTCCCTGAACATTTTTACTACTGCCAGTATGTCTATGCTGCAAATTATATTGCAAATCCTAGGAAAACACACATTAAAGATCTGAAGATGTAGTAATGGCATTGCATTTTGCAATGTACAATTAAGAGAATTAAGCTATGAAACAATTAATTCACCTGCTTGAAGTTTTTGCAGTCTTCTCACAATTACTCTACTTTTTTTTTTACTTAACCTTATATCTAAGTTTTAATATATTGTTGACAACTATCCTAAACTGATGTACTCCTGGCTAATGTAACTCCCTCCAAATTAGAAGTAATCTTTCTCTCCCTGTCTGTCACACATAAAACAGTTCTGTGAAAAATATCTGCCAAAGTATAACCACATCATGATATTGCTAGAAAATTCATCAATTCTATTGCTGGATTTCATTACAGAATTGTAGGTACACTGAACTTTAAGGAACACTGCAAACTACAACAGAAACCAGGGAACATAAAACAATGCCAAAAATCACAAGTAGCATACAAAGAAAAACAATCAGTTCAGACTAAATACTTCATTAAATAAGGCGTTCTTGGTGGTCTGTTCCCTAAAAATTAAGATATCATAATCATCTCATTATCTCCAACTGTACCACAACTACACACTATGCACCACTTTCAGGCCAATATATTTCACAGGAAATATATTGGTGAAACTCGATGTATTGACTACCCACAGCAATGTGAAGAAAAAGTAGGATATGAAGACTTTAAAAATAATAATAAATAAGTTCTAATTGAAGTTACCAAAATTACTCCAAATAAAGGCTAATTAAAACTTCAAGTGCATACATCTTGTTGAAGGTTTTTAAGATCTTTTAAAACAGATCTAGGATACCAATTGCAATTTTCAGATGTTTCCTGCTTCAGAATGGGAAACTATAAATCAATTACTGGTAATGCAGCAAATATGAAATTTGAGGTCAGTAAGAATGTGTAATAGAGAGGAGGCCTATCTTGGTTTGCATCCAGTTCTTAAATCTAAACTAGGACAAACATTGCAAACAGCGCTTTCTGCAATCATGCATCTGATATCAAAGGGGAAAAAAATAGGAAGGTCTTCTCAGAACAAAATGTTTCTTCCTAAACATGGACCCACACAGAACACTATTATGTTGGAGATAGTATAATTTGTTTGCCAGATTATTAAAATCTGTAGCTGTAGAGAAGTAGTGGTTAAGGCACTAAGATACAAACCAGATACTCTCTCTCCGCCCAACTCAGCCCATATCTAATCCTGCTCCAGTTAACAGTGGTGTTCCCCAAGGCAGTGTCCTAGGACCTACTCTCTTTATACTCTACATAAACGATCTCTGTGACACTATTACAAGCAATTGTGTTCTCTTTGCTGATGATGTTAAGCTATTTAATACCTCCGATAATACTTCTACCCTTCAAAAGGACCTTGACCATGTAGCTGAATGGTCTAACAACTGGCAACTGCAAATCTCATCCAACAAATGCTCTGTCCTACACATTGGTAAAAAGAATCCGAATACTAAATACACACTTGGACAAACTGAACTCACAGAAGACCCTCACTCAGTCAAATACCTTGGAGTACTCATTTCAAATGACCTAAGTGCCAGAGCCCACTGCAACAGCATTGCCAAAAAAAGCACTAAGAGTCACAAACTTAATTCTACGCAGCTTCTTCTCTGGAAGCACCGATCTACTAACCAGAGCATACAAAACATTTGTCAGACCAATTCTTGAATACAGCTCACCTGTATGGAATCCATGCTGCATAACAGACATTAATACAATTGAAGGAATCCAGAAATACTTCACAAGAAGAGTCCTCCACTACTCCTCACACAACAAATTACCTTACTCCTCCAGACTTCAATTACTATGTTTAGAAAACTTATAGCTACGCCGCCTCCGAACTGATTTAACTGTTGTTCATAAAATCATACATCACAATGTACTCCCTGTTGGCGACTACTTCACCTTTAACAACAACACAAAAGCACGCAATAGATACAAACTAAATGTAAATCGCTCCAAACTAGACTGCAGAAAATACGATTTCAGCAATAGAGTGGTCAACGCTGAAATTAACTACTGGACTCTGTTGTTTCCGTCCCCAATCCCAAAATCTTCAACCTTACATTATCTACAATAGACCTCTCCCCTTTTATAAGAGGTATGTAAGGGGCATGCATAAGTGCAGCTTTGTGCCTACCGTTCCCTGTCCTAATGTCTTTTTATCTTTTCTATCTATACTTTATACAGTACTTATATTATGTTAAACATACTACAATATAATACTATATTTGTATGACAAATAAAATAAATAAATTAAATTAATAACTCAATTCACAGAGTTGTTGTGGAAAAAACAGGAAAGAGAAAGGGTATTAGATATGTTTTCTGCCTTGAGCTGTTCAATAAAACAAGGTAAGATATAAATTACATAAATAAAGACACAGCTTAGGATAGAAAGGTTTGACTGTAGAGCATGGATGTCAAAATTGCAACGTCACGTGACGTATAACGACTTTTTTCCTCTTCACTAAAGGGGGGGGGGGCATGGCCAGTATGAAATACATCTAGTTCGTGGACTGACTTTGCCTCAGTCTTAAATTGTGTACATTGATTCCAGCTGGAGGGCGTTTTTAGAACAATGAAAGAGAAACTTTAAAAAATAAAAGATGAGTATTTATTGATCTGCAATAAAAAAATATAGCAATGTATTTCATAAATCTCTGCTATACATCTGGCATTAATCAAGATTTCTATTATAGAAAACACCAGTAAAGATCTAGAGAGAAAAAATAAAAGACAAAAAAAAGACAAATAACTACAGGCAAAATTGGCAAAAGAATTGGTGCTTAACGTCACTCTCTGTTTAACATGCTGGCCTGAAAAATACAGTTTCACTTATAAAATTGAAATAAAGCTCACTTTTGTTTTCATTCTTCAGTTTCAACCCAATAACTTAAACTAGATATGATCTTTGTGCTAAAGAAATGAAACCATCTTAGGAGATAAACTGTACAGTATTTTTCAGGATTATGAAAGTAAATCTTGACAGGATTGTTCAACCACGGGCTCTCAGAAATCATGTTTAATTTTTGAAAAAAACCCCAAGAGAAATATGAATGTGGCTATCTCAGATACTAAAATGCCACTATAATCCAATAAAAATTTGTGCTTGTTTGCTATTAAACAGTAACTGCAAACTACAAATGCTTGCGAATTAAATCTAGCATTAGTTCCTCTGAAAAACGTGCATATTTTAAGAACATAAATGTTTGCCAACATTAAAGCAAGCATGGATAGACCTCAATTTGTGCCCACAACTGAGTCCTAAATTTCTGTTGCTAAGCAAGATAGCTGTTAAATAAGTTTTGAACCCTTTTTATGACTTTTCTTGCAATAGTTGTTAAATGAATCCCTGCAGGTATTATGAAACATAGAAACATAGAAGTCTGACGGCAGAAAAAGACCTCATGGTCCATCTAGTCTACCCTTATACTATTTTCTGTATTTTATCTTAGGATGGATATATGTTTATCCCAGGCATGTTTAAATTCAGTTACTGTGGATTTATCTACCACGTCTGCTGGAAGTTTGTTCCAAGGATCTACTACTCTTTCAGTAAAATAATATTTTCTCATGTTGCTTTTGATCTTTCCCCAACTAACTTCAGATTGTGTCCCCTTGTTCTTGTGTTCACTTTCCTATTAAAAACACTTCCCTCCTGGACCTTATTTAACCCTTTAACATATTTAAATGTTTCAATCATGTCCCCCCTTTTCCTTCTGTCCTCCAGACTATACAGATTGAGTTCATTAAGTCTTTCCTGATACGTTTTATGCTTAAGACCTTCCACTAAGTATTAACTTAGTAACATGGCTGAAAATTAAACCTGGATTTTTCTTGCAAGAGAGTCACAAAAGGCGATCACATGACTCCATGTGATACTGCAACCATCATAAATACAGTACATGACAGTTGCCAATTTTAATTATTTGACCTATAACAGAATTGGAAGGGACCTTGGAGGTGTTCTAGTCCAACTCCTGCTTAGGCAAGAAACCCTACACCGCTTCAAACAAATGGTTATCCAACATCTTCCACTGCATTAAATTAATACATCTACAAAGTACATGAATGCAGCCAAATATAAGGTTCCTTTAAGAAAGCCCATGTATTAGAAATGAAAATCATGCTGTAGCCCTTAATGAGGCTATATTACAGTAGTTTGTGCTGTATGCATTCCTCCTTTTAAAATGGCATTTATTTTTAATCCATGTGAAATGTGAAAGATAAGTATTTAGGATTTTGCAACTGGCACAGCCCAGCCAAATTATCCAGAAAATAAAATGGCATCCCTCCTCTATGAAAACATATCCAAAATTAGTGTAAAATGCAAAGAGTTACAGATTCTTTTTGACAGCCCCATAAACTAAAGCCTGCCAGAAAATTATTCCCAATCCACCCATTTGGGGATCCCCTTCACCTTCCAAATGCATCTGGCATCGCTCATGGTGAGCAACGGTATACTGGAATAGACAAAGACAAGTGAGCAATGGCTAAAGATTCCAGAAATACAGTACAGAAAGCCTCAAATATGGCCTTTGTTCTCTTAGCAATAAAACTCTGTCCTGCTTTGCAAAAGTGAGCTTTACTTTGGGTGATTTATTATGTAATTACAGCAAAGAGATATTAGAGCTCATTAATTATCTCAGAGTATAACACTTTTAAATTAAGTTATCAGCCATACAAATGTCACAATGGATGTCACTTACTCACTTTAACATATAATGATACATTGCAAATACTGCTGGAAAGAGAGGGTAGTTTTCCAGGAAGCTTTAGAAGCAAAACATGTGGTCCATACAGGGCTGGGCTGCAGGGATTTGGGAGAACCTCCAGCTAAGATTCTGTGTAATTCAGAGATGCCCCAAATCCTATTCCTGGCTGGCCCTGCCCCTCCCAGGAGTCCTCACACGGCACCTTTTGGATGCAGGTAAGTGCAGGGTGTATGCAGAGGCTTAGGGGGGCAAAAAACGGGCCTACTGGAAGTTAGGGAAGCCCGGAAATTGTCCTATTTCCTGCCTCCAGAGGGCCTCTGAAGCCTGGGGAGGCTGTTTTCGCCCCCCTGAGGAAAACCACCATAGCCCAGAGAAGGCAAAAACGCCCCTCAATATGGTGCAGGAGGCTGGCTAGGCCACGCCCACCATGACCACACCCACCCAGCAACCTGTCAGAGAACGACTTGGTAAAAAAAATTAAGCCTGGATATGGGTCCATATCCTTCACATTTGGATTTTCTCTCTATCTTCACCTGCCAAACACTAAATGCATAACTTCTTATTCCAAATATTACTATTTGTTAAATTTATTTGTTGGCTATCTTGCTTTGGGGCTATTCTAGGTGGCTCACTCAATTACACCAGGCTGTTTTGGAATTATCAAAATCATGTGAACTTTGGTTTAATTTGTATTCCACAATTCAACCTTCTAGAAGACCCCAAAGGCAGCAGTGATATTTCTAATATGAAAAAAATATTAAATATGTACAGACATAACCATAAATCCATTAAAAATGAAAACCCCTCAAAAATAACCAAGAATAACTAAGATCAGGGCTATCAAACTTTAAGCCTGTGGGCCAGATGCATCACCACAGGTGGGTTCCTGCTGCTTCGGACCGGCTCTACAGGACTGGTAATGGGAATTTTTCCCCGCTTGTCAATCCGGCAGCGATGGCCAGCTAGACACATCCCCAAACCGCCTCTCTCAGCAACACCATAGGTGCTGCCATCTTGTTTTTTGCTTCTGCACATGCGCAGAAGCTGGATTTTTAGCAATGTGCATGCACATGTGCACAAAGCACATGGCACAGCCACATGACATGCACCATACACATTCCCACGCGGTGCACAAGGAAGCGAACCGGTAGCGAGATTAAGCTAGAACCCGTTCCTGTGCGTCAAGTACTGGTCACGCCCATGCCCAGTTTAACAAAGGGGGGAAAGTTGTGATACATCACACGACGCTCCCGTGATGATGTGAGTTTCACACCCCTGCATAATCCTTCACATGCTTGAAAATCATGAGTGGACGCAAACATCTTAAACTGCATCCCAATATTTGCAGGAGAACAGAGGAAATGAATCTGTGTTCATCTTGATGTCACCAAACTTCAGCTCCCAGCTTCCCTTACCATTGTCCAAGGTAGCTCTAACTAATGGCTTCCAGAAATATTTTAACAATCCTAGATAGACAAGCTAAAGGCTTCACAGAGAATCGGGGAAACAAAAGAAGGTAAGAAAAGATTGGTTCCATCTGGCCAGCTGCACTTGTTTTCCTCCTAGCTGGAGGCAGAGAAGGAATCAAGTCTCATTAGATGGTCTAACACTGAATGGTTACTCATCTGAGGGTTTGTTGGAATAGCTCCAAGCACAGGATATGCAAAACTTTAAATGGTTCCTCACAGCATTTTGAAAAGAACCCGGAAACTGACTGGAAACCAGCTGAGCTCTTTTAACATCAGATTTATATCTTCCCAGCAGCTAAAATAAGTTATTTTCTTGTGCCTCAATGATAGTCACTGCATTAATCTAACCAGAAGGTGATACTAGTAAGGATTGCCAATAATGAGGACATGGATCCAGAAAGAAAGGCAGAATCACCCCAATCGCATAAATTTCTTTTCCAGAGGTTTTATTTGTTCCTCTTATTTCACTTTTAGCCTGTTTTTTTCTAGCAATGCATTCATGATAAAGAAGTTGATTCATACTGAACAGACTTAAGACTGTTTGTTGTCCTCTAGATCAGTGTTTTTCAACCAGTGTGCCGTGGCACACTAGTGTGCCGTGAGACATGGTCAGGTGTGCCGTGGGGAAATTAAACATGGGTCCCCAAACTACCATTCCTGCCAGGATCTCCCTTTTGTGTTCATTGAAACAGGCCCAGGTTTCACACTAAGTGAGTATAAATACATTTAGAAACTATGTTAATAACTATATGTATAATATGTACTGCGTTAGAGTGTCATTTTGGTTGGTGGTGTGCCCCAGGATTTTGTAAATGTAAAAAATGTGCCCTGGCTCAAAAAAGGTTGAAAATCACTGCTCTAGATGCCTTGATATCAATTTTTTAAAACACTGTCTATACTTCCAAAGATTTAGAAAGATTAATAATTTATTGTTTATTTATAGATTATTTACCCCAAGAAAATATTCCAACTGCCCCCACATAACTGAAATCATTATATTTTTCAGAGTCCTGCCTCTAAAGAAATTGTCACCTCTTCCAGAAACAAATATGCGTTGCAGTGTTCCCTTTATTTTCGCGGGTTCAAACTTCGCGAATAGCCTATACCACGGTTTTTCAAAAAATATTAATTAAAAAATACTTCACGGGTTTTTTCCTATACCACGGTTTTCCCCACCCGATGACATCATACGTCATCGCCAAACTAATAATTTTTGCAAATAAATAACAAAAAAATAATTATTGTTAATAAACAATTTTGTTTATAAATATCAGGATCACTAAGTGTCTTATTCAATGGTGAGTACCAGTAATAATGGTGAGTAAATGGTTGTTAAGGGAATGGGAAATGGTAATTTAAGGTTAAAAGTGTTAAGGGAAGGCTTGTGATACTGTCCATAGCCAAAAATGGTGTATTTACTTCCGCATCTCTACTTCGCGGAAATTCGACTTTCGCGGGTGGTCTCGGAACGCATCCCCCGCGGAAATCGAGGGAAGACTGTATTATGGTCTTTATTTCTGTATGCCATCTATGAATTGCAGTAACTACTAAGTCTTCTATTAAGTAAATTCAGACTATTATAGCAACAGCAACTCTGTTTACCTTTTTTATTTGTTTAATTTTAAATGGCCTGCCAAGATAGTTCTTCTCACTAAATATACTTCATTTAGAAAGGTTTTTTTTAAAATTCTAGCTTGTAAATACACATTTTAAATCATCCATTCAGTTGTATCCAATTCTCAGAGACAACTTGCAGTTTTCTTGGCAATGTTTTTCAGAAGTGATTAGCCATTGCCTCCTTCCCAGGGTTGAGAGAAAGTATCTGGCCCAAGATCACCAAGTTGGCTTTGTGTCTTAGGAGGAATTAGAATTCATGGTCTCCCTGTTTCTAGTCTGATGTCTTAACCATTACACCAAACTAGATCTCCACAAATACACATATTGCGATATAAACCAATTTTTTAAAATGCTGGAAAATCTAAACCTAAGTTTTACATCCAATGACCAATACTTCATGTTTAGCTACATTTCAACCTAAATATTACTTAATTCTAAACATGAAGTAAAAACAATTATAGCTCCCTGCAAAAGCTAAAAGGTTGTAAAATGTGAGCTCCTCAAAATTTAAAAAAACATGTTTTAAAAAGTCGACCCGATTCATGCAGGCACAGTTCAAATATTTCTTTTGTAATCTGTTTCCAATTTATATCTTGCATTGTAAAAATAGAGTTGAGTTTTACCTATTCTGACATATGTATACAGCAACAGTATGTATTTGTTTTGTTTAACTATAGTGTTTATAAAGCTTCCAGATACATTATACCTAGCAGCTAGCTAGGTTCGTGTGTGTGTGTGTGTGTGTGTGTGTGTGTGTGTCTGTCTGTCTGTCTGTCTGTCTGTCTGTCTGTCTGTCTGTCTGTATAAAATAACACATTTATCAACAAGTATCATGCTGTGTTTCCTCATTCCCCCTTACAGAAAAGTGAATTAGTGTTGTTGGATCATTAACTTTGTCTATAATTTTCATTGGCAATATTCATCCTCATGGTTCTATATCCAGTTTATATAAATTTTAGAAAATTCTTTATTAAAAATAAAATCAACCTTGAGTTGAGGTCAACTGCTGATGACCTTAGGAAACCATGCAGTTTTCTTGCGAACTGTATCCAAAATGGTTTCCCATTGTCTTTTCCCATGATGCTTTTCCAAAGTTCAACATTTCTGGTCTCCAAAAACTATCAAGCCTATGTAGCTTCAGTTGCCAACAAGACGTGTGATTGTAAGGTCATTGGTGCTCTCTGAGCTTGGTTGTTTTCTAGCAGACGTTTCATCACCAAACTAAACAACATCATCAGTGCTAATGCACTGATCTATGTAATGAAATGCCTGCAAAAAACCAACCAAGCTCAGAGAACACAAAGGACCCCAGTTCAAACCTGAGCTACAATGTTTTCTTCTATCAATTATGTGATTCTCTATTAGATTTCACAGGGAAGCTTAAAACGCACATGTTGATTAGGCTGTTTCAAAATCTCAAATTTAACTATTCGGAGAAGATGTAAGAGAAGGTCTTTTCTTATAAAATCTCAGGAAAGACTCTAAAGCAATTGTGGGGGTTTTGGGGAGGAGCAGGTGTCTTTTAAATGGTTGTATCCCTATTTTATTAGGACTTAACAAAATTGCTCCTCACAGCCTATTTCCTTGAGTTATCCCAATGGCAAAAGCCGTAAGCTTAGCAAACAATACTCTCAATTGAATACAGGTAGGCCTCGATTGAGTCAAAAACGTATGTTGTTAAGGAAGGTAGTTGTTAAATAAGACATTTGTTTAAGTGAGTTAGTTGTACACCATTTTGCAACCTTTTTCACTGCAATTGTTACACAAATCATTGAAATTGTTAAGTGAATCATGTGGTCATTAATTGAATCTGGCTATTCCAGATCCAATTAAAGTATGCACATACTTCTTAAAAAAGCTCTCTTCTGCTATAGCTGAACCACTAAGCATAATTTTCAAAAAATCCTTCAGTACCGGTACACTTCCTAAGCTATGATCGAAAGCAATGGTCATCCCCATCTTCAAAAAAAGGAGACCCCTCTCTTGTCGATAACTACAGACCAATATCACTATGCTGCATTCTATGCAAAGTCATGGAATCAATTATAAACCAACCAATTACTCTCTACCTTGAAACTAATAATCTGCTCTCTAACAAACAATTTGGATTCAGAAAAAACTATCCTGCAACCTACAGCTCCTCCACTGCAAAAACATATGGACTACTCATCTCAATCAAGGAAAATCTATAGCAATTTATATTGACTTCTCCAAAGCCTTTGATTCAGTGATCCATAACAAACTACTCCTAAAACTCAAATCCTATGGCATCTCAGGACCCCTACACAGCTGGATTACAGCACTCCTGTCCCCCAAGGTAGCGTACTGGGACCAATGCTCTTCATTCTCTACATCAATGACCTTTGCAATCTCATTACAAGCAACTGTGTTCTCTTCACAGATGATGTAAATCTCTTCAATACCACCGATAACACAACTACTCTCCAAAAAGACCTAGACTCTGTTTCTGATTCGTCTAACACATGGTAACTCCAAATCTCAACCAGAAAATGCTCTGTCCTGCACATCAGCAAAAAGAATCAGAACTCCAAATACAAACTGAATCAAATTAGCACAGATAACTCCCACTCAGTTAAGAACCTCGGAGTACTAATTTCAAAAGACCTAAGTGCCAAAGCCCACTGCAACAACATCGCCAAGGAAGCTTCAAGAGTTGTTAATCTAATCCTACATAGCTTCTGCTCTGGCAATCTCACACTACTTACCAGAGCTTACAAAACTTTCGCCAGACCCATCCTAGAATACAGTTCATCTGTTTGGAACCCATACCGTATCTCAGACATTAACACCCTCAAAAATGTCCAGAGAGATACTTCACCAGAAGACCCCTGCATTCCTCCCCCGTAACAGAATACTGTACGAAACTAGACTTACAATCCTGAGTCTAGGAAGCTTAGAACTACACAATCTAAGTATTGCCTACAAGATCATATGCTGCAACGTCCTGCCTGTCAACGACTACTTCAGCTTCAACCACAACACAAGAGCACATAACAGATTCAAGCTCAATATTAACCGCTCCAAACTTGACTGTAAAAAATACAACTTTATTAATAGAGTTGTTGAAGCGTGGAACTCATTACCGGACTCTGTAGTATCATCCCCTTACCCCCAACATTTTACCCTTAGACTGTCCACGGTTGACCTCTCCAGATTCCTAAGAGGTTAGTAAGAGGCATGCATAAGTGCACTAGAGTGCCTTCCGACCCCTGTCCTATTGTCTCTCCTATATCCCATATATCTTCTCTTCTATCCCTTTATCTTTCTTCTATTCTCTCATTGATTTATTTTATCCTGTACTCTCTCTTCTATTCCTTCTCTAATTTTATTTCCTTGAAGGTTTCTACTGCCTTAATTGTGTATTATTGTGTATTGGACAAAATAAAATAAATAAATAAATAACCCTGCTTGTCAGAAGCCAGCTAGGAAGGTTCCAGATGGAGATCACATTATGGACAGAAGGAAAAGGGAGACATGATCGAAAGATTTAAATATATTAAAGGGTTAAATAAGGTCCAGGAGGGAAGTGTTTTTAATAGGAAAGTGAACACAAGAACAAGGAAACACAATCTGAAGTTAGTTGGGGGAAAGATCAAAAGCAAAATGAGAAAATATTATTTTCCTGAAAGAGTAGTAGATCCTTGGAACAAACTTCCAGCAGATGTGGTGGATAAATCCACAGTAACTGAATTTAAACATGCCTGGGATAAACATATATCCATCCTAAGATAAAATACAGAAAATAGTATAAGGGCAGACTAGATGGACCATGAGGTCTTTTTCTGCCGTCAGACTTCTATGTTTCTATGTTTCTATTATGACCACAATTGAAAAAGGAACATTTTGAAGCCATCAGAGTCTGCAAAGGTAAGAAGGGGGAGGGACCAGCTGTGCCACACAATTTAGATTAGACAGAAAGCAGGAAATCCTGCTTTCTAGCTAATTTAGATTATGCAGCACAGCTGATCATCCACAGCTGTTCATCAGCTATACCAGTTTGCCAGAACTGGTAGCATTTTTTAATAACGGTTTGGGGAAACCGGTCTGAACTGGTAGCATTTCACCTCTGATTTGGAGGCTTTATTTAGAAGCTACATTTTGTTTCAGGGAGAGTTAAGGAAACCCTATTCTGCAGAATTGGCGTTACTTTTCCTATCACTGTCAGCAGTTATCTTTCAGGATAAATTCTCAATCCTTGTCATTCAGGACAATGACCCTTTTCTCATATACCTCCCTTCCTTATTGCTCAAAAGAGATTCAATCCAATTTCCTATGTACTCTGTCCAGCAAATAAAATATAAGTTTCCCCATTCTGATTGGACTATATACCTATTAATCCATTTCTCTGCATTTTCCACATTAGAACATGAATCTGCAGTCTTCATGTTCCTCTCAAGCAATTAATCAGCTCCTGCCTGGAATTACATTTTTACTGGAGCTAAAACATATAAAGAATGGTTGTTGGAATTGGGTATGTCTGATTTAATGGAAAGAGAGACAAGGAGGGACATGGTAGCAGTGATCCAATATTTGAAGGGCTGCCACAAAGAAGAGGCGAGGTCCGCCTATTCTCCAAAGCAGTGTTTTTCAACCAGTGTGCCGCGGCACAGTAGTGTGCCATGAGACATGGTCAGGTGTGCCGCGAAGCTCAGAGAGAGAAAGAAAACAAGAGAGAAAGAAAGAGCAAGAGGGAGAGAAAGCAAGCGAGAGAGAAAGAAAACAAGAGAGAGAGAGAGAGAAAGAAAGAAAGAAAGAAAGAAAGAGAGGGAGAAAGCAAGAGAGAGAAAAAGAAAGAGAATGAGAGAGAAAGCAAGCAAGAGAGAGAGCAAGAGAGAGAGCAAGAGAGAAAGAAAGAAAGAAAGAAGGAAAGAAAGAGAGGGAAGGTGGGAGAGAGAAAGACATAGAGGGAGGTAGGGAGGGAGAGAGAAAGAGAGCAAAATAGAGGAAAGAAGGAAGAAAGAAAGAAAGAAAGAAAGAAAGAAAGAGGGATGGTGAGAGAGAGAAAAAAGAGGAAGGGAGAGAAAGAGGGAGGGAGAGAGAAATAGAGCTAAAGGGAGGGAGAGAGAGATACTTTTTTGTCCAAACTTTTTTTAGCCGCCCCCCCCCCCCCCAATGTGCCCCATGGTTTTGTAAATGTAAAAAATGTGCCGCGGCTCAAAAAAAGGTTGAAAATCACTGCTCCAAAGCACCTGAAGGCAGGACAAGAATCAATGGATGGACACCAATCAAGGAGAGAAGTAACCTAGAACTAAAGAGAAACTTCCTGACAGTTAGAACAATTAATCAGTAAAACAATTTGCCTCTAGAATTTATGGATGCTCCAACACTGGAAATTTCAAGAAGAAATTTGACAACCATTTGTCTGAAATGGTATAAGTATCCTCCCTTCCAACTCTCTTATTCTGATTCTGTTTTCAGAAGATTACCGTATTTTTGAGTATAAGTCCCCCCCCCCGAGGCTGAAAATATGAGTGCGTCTTATATTCTATAGCTTTTACTAAGCTTTTTTTCAGCCCTAACGAGAATGCTAATGGAATGTTCTGTGCTTTGCTAGCTAAGCGATTTTCCCTTTGCCTGCTATTACCACTGTTTCTCTCTCTGAAAAGTGAGAGAAGTGAAGTGTTTTAGAAACAGTCTTTTATCCCCAACCAGGGAATAAAAAGCAAGATCGTGCAAACTAAGGTGCTGAAGTTGACCAGACTAAGGGCTAACCAGATGAATACCTGTTGGACAAATTATTTTATTATATTTTCGTCCTCCAAAACTAAGGTGTGTCTTATACTCTGGTGTGTTTTATACTCCAAAAATACGGTATGTCAAGTTTCCATTTCATGTCTCTGTAAAACCTCATTCCACACTACCTTTTAAACACCAAAGATTTCTGTTGTTCTTTTGTTCTGCAAGGGCTTCCATCCTTCTTCCAATTATACTCCACCCAGCCCTAGGCCCCTTCAAGCCACTCAAGGAAGCTTTTTCTTGTCATAAATCAGGTCATCTATGCAACAGCAAAAATAAACTTTCCAACATTTTGTATAACCATGATTATTTTTACTGTTTGCTCACTGAACCATCACAGTGTTGAATACATAATATAGTAGAAACAGTCTGAAACTACCCATATGTTTCAGCAGAGAAAAATGAAACAGCAGGAGAGAGGGAGAAAAGGATGTTATTCTACAAAAATTCCAGATGGAGCACATCAGATTGAAAGATATGTTTCCCCTTATAATGCTGCTTTACATTTTTTTTTCTGTGAAAGTAAACAGCTGTTTGTTTATAGAGCTGAAAATTAAGGTGTGAATTTGGAGAGAACATTAGAGGGGCAGCAACATTTGTTCTTTCGTCTTGCATTTATCTTCCTAGATTATTCTGGTTGCTGTTTCTTGGTCACATAAAGTGCTGAAGTTATGAATTCAAATGTGATGTAAATTGACTTTCAAAATAGAATAGGTTTCTAAAGAATTCATATTGATTTGAGGAGTTGTAATGCAGAGTACAAAACTCTTTTGGCTTCTAACTGCTCAGTAGAGGTCCAGCCTCAAATCTTGAGAAACCCAAATACCGTATTTTTCGGTGTATAAGATGCACCGGCGTATAAGACGCACCTAGATTTTAGAGGGGGGGAAACAAGGAAAAAAGTATTCTGAACCAAATGGTGTAGTATTATATTGTTTAATAAAATACCAGTGTAGCAGAATACTTTTTACAACCATGTGTAATTTTTAAAACCATGTACACTTTTTACAAACTTCAAACATGACAGCTTCATGACTTGCAGACTTCAACTCCAAGAATTCTTCCACCAGTCATGCTATCTCAGAAATGGGAATTGAGGTCCACAAGCCTTAAACTTGCCAGATTTGAAGACTCTTGCACTCCTAACCCCTAACTCAAACAAACAAGCAAACAAGAACAATTCATTTTGTTAGTTGTTCCTTTAGTCACAGAAATGGCTAGTAATAGAATCATTTACAATTACAGTTGCCTGCTGAGGTTGCCTTAATATTACTACTATACCATGAGGTTTTCAAAGACCCCTCTCTTGACTACTCCAATTTTCACAAATGAAGTGCATGGAAATATATGGTGATAATAATCATCATCATCATCATCATCATCATCATCATCATCATCATTTATTAGACTTGTATGCCTCCCCTCTCCGAAGAGTGATGATGATAAACCTGAAAAACTCTTTAAAGGAGTGTTTCTAGAGCAGGGATCTCCAACCTTGGCAACTTTTAAGAGTTGTGGACTATAACTCCCAGAGTTCCTCAGCCACCTTTGCTGACTGAGGAACTCTGGGAGTTGAAGTCCACAAGACCCCCCATTTTAGAACACTAAAGATTCAGCTAAACCCCCATTTTCCTGGAGAGAGAGAAAGAAGGCTTTAATAAGGCGCAAGATTTACCAGGAACTTATAAACTGGGAACACATCTTATCGCCCCCCCCCCCCCCCCCCCATTTATCTATTCTATTGCATCTTTCCATTCCCACAACGATCCACTTTTTCAGTTGGGCCACTTGGGTGAGAAAACCAGTTGGCTTCGGACCCGAAGTGCTTGGAATGGTGCGGGCTTTGTGCTTTTCTCTATGGCGGCATAAAGGTCCCTTGTTTTCTTCTCTGGCAGGTCCTGGGGGACTGGCCATTCGGGCTCCGGATCACCGCTGCCACCATTCCTGCCATGGAAAGGCAGCCGAGGGGGAAAGTCTTATTTCCCCCTTGGCTGCCTTTCTATAGCAGGAGCGGCAGTGGCGGTGCTCTGAAGCCTGAATGAGCCCATCCCCCAGGACCACCCAGACTTTTCCCCTCGGCTGCCATTCCATGGTGGGAGTGGCAGGTCCTGAGGGACAGGCTCGTTCAGGCTCCAAAGTGCCGGCGCCGCTGTTCCCACCATGGAAAGGCTGGCTTCCGCCCATCCCCGGGGCCGAGCCACTGGCCTCCCGCCGGGGGCTACCAGGCAGCCTTGGCAACATTCAGTGTATAAGACGCACCCAATTTTTAAAGCACCTTTTTGAGGTAAAAAGATGTGTCTTATACACCGAGAAATACGATAATTAGTGAAATAAACAAGACAGAATAAATGCCATTGGATTTATCTTCCATAAAAAGATTTCCTTCTTTTCTATTTATCCCACCATAGTCCCTAAAGCCAAATCTGGAGAGTTGAAACAGTTCTAGAAACAGAACAGGACAGAACATGCAGGAGAACAGAAGAATGCCTGCCCAAATATAACGGAAGAAAATCATTAATTTCTATCTTGTACATTTAGTTGAGATGCATTTGCTTTTTAAGGATATAAGCATACCTGGTAGTCTAAAATGCTGAATCCTAAACCTATTTTTGCATCTTTAACAAGGACAATGTCTTGGACTTCAAAAGACCATAGTGCTAATTCTACATCTTCATCTTCTTGCTGTTCCTCTGGATTTTCAAGCTTCACCTAAGAAAAAGAGAACATGCTTTTTCTACTGGTAAAATGTGTCTAGCATATACAAAGCAAAAAAGGTCATTTAGATTGGAATTTCAATCTATGTAATACCAATACTAAAATTCTAGTTGTCATAAGTTGTTAACTGGGTAAAATGGTGCAATTTTTGAAGCAAGGTACCTTTGGACATAGAATGTGTCCAATATTTGGGACTCATGGAGGAATGAAATTTGGGGAGTTGTTACTGCTTCAGTGCTAACTGTTGGGCTTCAGCTGCAGTCACATTATCTTTATTTTCAACATTCTGTAACAGTTTCCCAACCAGTCTCACAATCCCTTCCTCTGCCACTTACCTGCAGGATGGGATGGGATGAGATGGGAAGGGAAGGGAAGAAGAAAGGAAAGGAAAGGAAATTCAGATGCTCCTTGCCAAATTTCCACGTGGAAACTCAATGGGAAAGCTAGCAGGAAGTTGGAAGTTGCTCCAAGGTCTACTGTTTTCCTTTTCTTTCTTTTTTTGCCTGCCCATGGTCATTGAGTTTTTTTGTTTAGGTAAAGAAACATATTCCAATGAGGCAGGGTTGGGTTGCCCAGTAATTTCATAAAATTACATAGTGGGCATTTTATTTTTATAAATTTTACAAGTACAACACTTATACTCACATGTATAAGTAGAAAGTCTTAGAATAAATATCAAGTGCAAATACGTTAGGATGAAAAGTAAGCATTTTTTATTTTATTCAATTTATATGGCTATCCATCTCACAAAATGATTTTCTAAAGCTTCTAGTTCAGTTCATATTTTGTACAAAATATTTTATCAATGACTATATATTAATTTGATTGTAATTTTCACAAAAGTCTTTTTTGGGCAGGAAGGAAAAAATAACAACTAGATCTATCTAGTTTGAAAGGGAAAATTATTTGCAACCAATATTCAGCTATAACATCAGGTGTTTTTAGGCACAGATGAAAGAATGTGTAGGATTGTATCTTCAGTTGATAGTTTAAAAATGATTAACAACAGAAATGGTCATTTATTAGTTAAAATAGTTTTGGGGGTTTTATTGATACGTTACCTGAATTGGGAACCTAAGGAACACTCAAAGCACATACAGTGATACCTTGTCTTACAAACTTAATTGGTTCCAGGATAAGGTTCTTAAGGTGAAACGTTTATAAGACGAAATAATGTTTCCCATAGGAATCAATGGAAAAGCGATTAATGCATGCAAGACCAAAATTCACCCCTTTTGCCAGCCGAAGCGCCCGTTTTCGCACTTCTGGGATTCTCCTGAGGCTCCCTTCCATGAGAAACTGCACCTCCAGACTTCTGTGTTTTTGCGATGCTGCAGGGGAATCCCAGCAGGGGAATCCCAGAATTGCAAAAATGAGCACTTCACTGGCAACGGAAGTCCGAAGGTGGGGTTTCCCAGCAAAGGGAGCATCAGTGAAATAGCAGCATCGCAAAAACACCAAAGTTCTCGAAACCCCACCTCCGGACCTCTGTGTTTTTGTGATGCTGCGATTTCACTGAGGCTCCCCTCACTGGGAAACCCCACCTCCGGACTTCCGTTGCCAGCGAAGAGCCCGTTTTTGCGCTGCTGGATTCCCCTGCTGGGATTTTCCTGCAGCATCACAAAAACACGCATGTCCGGAGGTGGGTTTTCCCATGGAGGAGAGCCTCAGGGGTATCCCAGCAGCGCAAAAATGGGTGCTTCGCTGGCAACGGAAGCCCGGAGGCGGGGCATCCTAGTGGCGGCAGTGGGTTTATAAGGTGAAAATAGTTTGTAAGAAGAGGCAAAAAAATCTTAAACCCCGGGTTTGTATCTCGAAAAGTTTGTATGACGAGGCGTTTGTAAGATGAGGTATCACTGTATTTATTTTATAATGGAAATAGTAAAAATCAATATCTGGGATGTCTAGAAAGTTTAATAGCTAAAACTATAATTGTCCAGGTACCACAATTTCTTTGTTCACAAGATGGAAGCAATCAGCTAATGGAGAATTCAGAGATTAGGTATAATTCAAAACTTTTGCTCCTTTATTATATTGTAGAAAGATGAATGGGATGTACACTGTCAGCATGTCCTGTCATTGATTTACATACTTGGTATCATTAGTACAATGATGTTTCTAGCTACCTGCCTAGATAAGCCACCAGGAATTTTCAATTACATTAAAAGTAGTAAAGTCAGGAGCATGAAATATTTCTGCCTGCAGATATGCTTTCTAAACTACAAGGACAAGTTTAGAATTCAGAACAACGGGCTTCACACCATCACATTTTGGAACTCCCAGCTCCCCAATATATAGATAGATGGACTTGAAGTTCCAAAATGTTCCATTTTTAAAAGCTTCCACTTGGGAACACTGAAAAAGAGAAGTTAATCATTATTGTTCTACACAAAGAAATATTTTAAATTTTATTCATTTTTGATGGCTTTTGAGTCTCCGGAGAGGGGTGGCATACAAATTCAATCAATCAATCAATCAATCAATAAATGCCCACACCTGGAATTATTATTAATTTTTATTATTATTATTTATTAGATTTGTATGCCGCCCCTCTCCGCAGACTCGAGGCGGCTCACAGCAATGATAAAAACAATATACAATGACAAATCTAATAGTTAGACTCTAAAATAACAATAATACACTTAAAAAGTCTAAAAAACAAAAAAACCCAATATATTAAAAAATATATACATACAGTCATATCATACACATAAAACTACATAGGCAGGGGGAGATGTTTCAGTTCCCCCACGCTTGACTACAGAGGTGGGTTTTAAGGAGTTTACGAAAGGCAAGGAGGGTGGGGGCAGTTCTAATCTCTGGAGGGAGCTCATTCCAGAAGGTCGGAGCCGCCACAGAGAAGGCTCTTCCTCTGGGTCCCACCAAACAACATTGTTTAGTTGACGGGACCCAGAGGAGACCAACTCTGTGGGACCTAACCGGTCACTGGGATTCGTGCGGCAGAAGGCGGTCTCGTAGATACCCTGGTCCGGTGCCATGAAGGGCTTTATAGGTGATGACCAACACTTTGAATTGTGACTGGAAACTGATCGGCAACCAATGCAGACTGCGGAGTGTTGGAACAACATGGGCATATTTGGGAAAGCCCATGATTGCTCTCGCAGCTGCATTCTGCACAATCTGAAGTTTGCGAACACTCTTCAAAGGTAGCCCCATGTAGAGAGTGTTACAGTAGTCGAGCCTCGAGGTGATGAGGGCATGAGTGACTGTGAGCAGTGACTCCCGGTCCAAATAGGGCCGCAACTGGTGCACCAGGCGAACCTGGGCAAACGCCCCCCTCGCCACAGCTGAAAGATGTTTCTCTAATGTGAGCTGTGGATCGAGGAGGACGCCTAAGTTGCGGACCCTCTCCGAGGGGGTCAATAATTCCCCCCCCCAGGGTGATGGACGGACAGATGGAATATATGATGGTTGATTATTTCTTCTAGAACAGGAGTGTCACACTCACCTTGTCACATCATCATATGATGTATTGTGAATGTTTTTCTTCTTCGCTAAACCGGAGGTGGGCAACATGTCATTCATCCAGCTTGCAGGTCATGAGTGTGACAGCCCTGTTCTAGAAGTAGCCTCTTAAAAATCTGGAAATTATCTTCCCCAAAGTTTCCACACTGAGGTTGAAATCCTGCCTAATGAGCAGTACTTATCACTTGTCCTGCTCTCGATTCTAACAGGTGCTCGAAGTATTCAAACATACCATACAGTAGATATAGCTGATATCTTCAAATCTAATGCTAGAATATCCTTTAGCTAAAATTATTTTACACAAATTAATATGGAAATCAGATTGTAACTACAGGTAGTCCTCCTACGGCCACAACTGAGCCCAGAATTTATGTTGCTAAGTGAGAAATTTGTTAAGTGAGTTTTGCTCCATTTTACGACTTTTCTTGCCACATTTGTTAAGTGAATCACTGCAATTGCTACAATAGCAACAAAGTTGTTAAGTGAATTTGGCTTCTCCATTGACTTTGCTTGTCAGAAGGACGCCGCACATGATGGTGGGACACTGCAACGTTATAAGTGAGAAGAATGGTCATAAATCACTTGATTCAATGTCATTGTAATTTGGAACGGTCACTAAACAAACTGTTGTAAGTCAAGGACTACCTGCATTTGCTTTTTCCTTCAGCTTCTTTAAATAACGGAACAGATGATGTGGACTGTACAGATAAATCACAAGTCGAAGGACTAAAAATTTGAATCTATGACTCTAGATGACGCCAGGATAGCACAGGGGTTAGAGTGCAGCACGGCAGGCTACTTCAGTTAACTGCTAGCTGTAGTTCAGCCGTTCAAATCTCACTACCGGCTCAAGGTTGACTCAGCCTTCCATCCTTCCTAGGTGGGTAAAATGAGGACCCAGATGGTTGGGGGCAATAACCTGATTCTGTAAACCACTTAGAGAGGGCTGTAAAAGCATTATGAAGCAGTATATAAGTCTAAATGCTATTGCTATAGATTGTGGAGTGCTATTTAGCCACCTGATATCAAGATCCAACGTTATCTACGATGGATGAAGCATCATAATTTTTGATCCTTGCCTGCTGTAATATAACACTGCTCAATATTTTCTACTCCAATACTGTTTATTAACTCACTGTGTTACAATATTTCACTAAATGTGATAATAAAAGATATAATTTAATCATTTACAAGGTAGCAGCAAAGCTTCCACTAGTAGTTTCAGAGACAATAACTTTTCATGAACCATTTTTTTTAAAAAAGCAATATGCTAATGCACATGCCCATAATAATAATAAAAAAAACGTTTAAAGGCAGATGAAGCAGAGCATTTTCCATCGTAATGTGGCTAAGAATTTTACTTTTTAAAAAAACATGTTCTGAGCAGTAGGAAAATGGCTTATGAATCATTCACATTCATTATTCATAATGAAAATTAAATGCAAAGTAACCAATATTGAAAGCAGTAGCAGAGTCAATTAATAATCTTTGGGAAATCCTTGGAAACATGCCATAGATAGGGTTGTTGGGTTTTCCCTCCCAAATACCTTCGGTTCTAGAGAATGAGAAATTGTGGCTGTAGGCTCATCCACAAAAGATTCCGTGTCCTCATCAAACAAACGGCGACAACAAATCAGAGTAAATGGAGGGGGAACCTCTTTCAGAAATGAAACAGCCTCACGGCGGGACTTCCCATAGAGCTGCACACCATTTACCTAAAGATAGAAAGGACACCATTCCTAAGTTGACCAATACTTTAAAACTATTTGGATTTATCATAAATATTTCACTGCTTGTTTTATAATGTTTCAATGACAGGCAAGTGCAATTCCCACTCCCCAATATATAGATAGATGGACTTCATTTAGAATTCCAATGATGGAGAGAAACATTCTCTCTGTCTCTCTCTTTCTCTGCTTGTCTCTGTCTCTGTCCCTCTCTGTCTCTGTCTCGATCTCTCTCTGTCTCTCTCACACACACAAAAGACACCATTTTCAGGAAACCAAGGACTTCCTCAAACCACTAAAGCAATCAATAGTATTCATTTAGTTTTACTTGATCTCCCTGGCCTTTCTACTCTCATCTCCTGTTTTACTGTAACTCTTCAGATATTCTTGCACTAGGAAGAAATGAAGAACTGAAGAAACACTGGTGAACTGTTAAGGTTTTGTTCTATAAATACTCCCCTTATGATTTCTTTCCTAGTTCTTTCTACAAATTGAATTTCTTCATGTCAGGGTAGGTCTTGCTAGTTCTACTGCTCCCAGTCCCATACTTTTGTGGCTCATAAAATCCACAGTGATTTGTAAAAATATAGATTGATGATGTATAGGACAACCAACAGAAAAGGGAGAGTTAACTACTAACCTCAAATTTGTTGGTTTTAGTAACCGTGTTTCTGTTATTAACTACTAGCAGTGTTGTGGTATTAGCCACTCTGTAAATGAGTCCACCTATATTTTACTTGCAGTAGTTAGCCATTTTATATATAGAATAATTCAACTCTATACTGTACTGTTAAAATGTACTACCCTTAAATGTCTTGATTTATTGTTGGATTGTATGTTGTGTATTTCTTCTAGAATATGTTTGTCATTTTATATGGTTTTTCTCACAAAAGAAATTGCAAATTTTGTGTGCATATGGATCAGAGGGGGGTTGTAACTTATCTTGCTACTGGTTCCCTTTCCCCTGAGCCACGTTCGGCATACACAATGCCGAAAAATCCGGGGGGGGGGGAGCCAAAAACAAGATGGCGACTGCATGCGCAGTGCCGGAAAACCCGACTTCTGTGCATGGTCAGAAGAAAAAAAAATAAAAATCCCCCCAAAAAAATTCCAAAAAGATTGCGGCGCCCACGGACCAGGACCAATCAAACCAGATCCGTGATGTCATTGTGACATCACCAGCGGGTCGCTACCTGATATGGATGCATTGAGTAGTCATGATTAACTAAAGATTTAAGTGGAGTAATCCATCACAAGCTAGAAACTGGTACAATGCGAGTTCTAGTCCTGCCTTAGAAACAAAGCCAGCTAGGTCAGTGGCCAGTCACTTTCTCTCAGCCCTAGGAAAGAGGCAATAGCAAACTGCTTCTGAAAAACCTTGCAGAGAAAACTACAGGTACTTGTCCAGCCATTGTCCGGGAATTTGGACACCGTTGCAGCTGTAGTTAATAGTCTCAGTTTTCAGAAACCTGTACAACATATTTGTAAATTCTCTCACACTTTAGAACTATTCCATGTAACATGGTATATTGCAAAGAGGCATTTTTTGGAACATTTGTTTTACATAAGTCTACGGAGAGGGGCGGCATACAAATTTAATAAATAAATAAGTATTTTGAGAAATAGAATGAGCTGTGAGGATTTGTCACCAGGCTTCAGACTAATCTAACAATTTCTTTTTGGTCATCCATTGAAATCATGAGTGAGGTTAAAAACCATGTGAATCATCAGAATGGACTCACTTTGATAAAGTTTCATTAGAAAGGAATATATTTATCTCTTTGGACATACGAGGTATATCCTGATTCTTCTTATTGTTGCTCACATTAACTATAATATCAAGAGAAGGGCTATGTAATGTAAGGCTGTCGATGACTTGGACAAATGGAATGCTATATTGATTACTATCATAATTAAATGAATAGTTACAATAGAAACCTTTCAGGACTTACACACCAGGTCCATAGAATGATTGTATGTTGGGGATGAATTTGAATAGCAAATCCTATGCTATGTTATACAGTGATCCCCCGATCATTGCGAGGGTTCTGTTCCAGGATCCCTCGCAATGACCGGTTTTTCGCGAAGTAGCGCTGCGGAAGTAAAAACACCATCTGCGCATGCGCAGATGGTGTTTTTACTTCCGCAGCAGCAAGGAGCCAAAGATTGGGGTTTCCCCACCGCCCACGCAAACTCCTCGCTGCCACTCGCCCGCCCTTCGCCCGCCCACGCCGTTCGCTCGCGCCGCTTCCCAGCTGAGTCCTGAAGCCAATTCGCTTCAGGACTCAGCTGGGAAGCGGCGAGAATGAACGGTGTGGGCGGGCGAAGGGCGCGCGGGGCGCGCGGGCAGGCAGGCGGCGGACAAGCCGTTCGCTCGCGCGCGCCGCTTCCCAGCTGAGTCCTGAAGCCAATTCGCTTCAGGACTCAGCTGGGAAGCGGCGAGAATGAACGGCGTGGGCGGGCGAAGGGCGGGCGGGCGGCAGCGAGGAGTTTGCGTGGGCGGTGGGGAAACTCCTCGCTGATGCCCGCCGCTCGCCCTCCCGCCAGCAAGAGGGGGAAGACCTAGGGAAGCCGCACAGCAGCTGATCTGCCCGGCGCCATCTACGCATGCGTGCCCATAGAAAAAAGGGCGCGCATGCGCAGATGGTGTTTTTACTTCCGGGTTGCAAAATCGCCATATAGCCGTTTCGCAATGATCGGGATCGCAATACCGGGGGATCACTGTAATAACAAAGCTATGCTTAATCCCCACTGCAAACTGGAGGAAGGAATTTCATATTGTAAAAATATTTTTCTCCCATGGACTTCAATGAGAGGAAAATTATATTTTTGTAGGTTTCAAGGTAGGTATATTGTATTTGGGAGTGGAAAATCTTTTCAAATTGTTCTTCCAATCTGTATATTCTTTGCTTCTGTAGAGACGAGACTGTAAGTAAGGCAATAATCACAAAACTCCAGGCTATTGGGAAAGGAATTTGAATCTAATTCAGTATATTCAGCTGTTTTATAATCCCTTGATAATTTTCTTCTAGGGACATAGAATGCCAATCCAGTTAATGCCAAGTGATGCTGAATTAGAATTAAATGTGTACATGTACACCATTTGCACACAGAAAAAGAGAGCCAGCCAGCCAGACACCTATTAGGGTTTCTATTTCAAATAATTGCTACAGGTTAACACTGGAAATGTTTAAAGCCAAAAATTCAGTGTTAGATTATACAAAGCAATTGGGGAATGAATTTGAAATCACAAGCTCTGGATGTAATTGAAGATTTGGAATGAGTAACAGGAACAAATATGCCATCCAATATTTTGCATACTCATAAAAATAAATCCTGCACTTAGGGGGAGACTTCCAATAGAAAGACACATTTCTGTAGCAAATCTCAATATCCTAAAGGACATTTTAATGCACTTCCAAGCATATACTCCATGGTACAGCATTGATTATTTAAAAATTTACAGTATTTTTCATACAACCTGCTACTTTAAAATTGTACCTCTAAAAGTTCATCCTCTAGTTGCAATAAGCCAAGTTTAGCAATTGGGCCATCTGTAGCAATGGAGGAGATATAATGATGTCCTTCAAAAGTATCCAGTTCAACTCCGAGCCTTAATGTGTGAATAGGCAGCAGCTATTAAAAATAAATAACAAAAAATAGTCAGACTTTGTCAGGAACATTTACAAAGTATGTGAATTAGATCCTGTAGCTCTGTGACATTCGAATCAACTGAAAATTATTTTAATTTAGTCATGAGTTGCATTTGATTTATTTTTATTTTCATACCCCTTGATAAAAGGATAACGATGCCTTCAAGTCTACTTCAATTCCTACTAATGCATCCATGCAGTTTCCTGTAAAGCATCACAGAAGTGCCAATGTCTTTGTTTTTGCCTTTGCTGTTATTTTTTAAAATATTATTATTATTTCTGTTTTTCTTTTTTTTCTCTTTTGCTTGGCGGTCTAGCCAACAGCCCTTAAATCCCCAGATTGTCACTCTTATTAAAATAATAAAGGGGGTATACAATGATCACTAGAATATGACTGGGGAAATATAAGTTGTTTTATGAAAATGAAAATGGGATGATGTTTTATGAGAGATATTTAATCAACAGAGAAATGGTCAAATACCATACAGACTAAAAACTGTTCTCAGCAGAATTAAAATGTTAGATTCGATAATTACGTCTTACCAGAGGTGGGTTCTTGCTGGTTTGAACCTGTTCTATAGAATCGCTATCGGGAATCCCCCCCCCCCCAATCCTCACTGAACCAGCAATGGTGGCTAGCTGGCCATGCCTGCTAGCAAGATGGCACTGTAGGTGCTGCCATCTTGTTTTTCGCTTCTGTGCATGCACAGAAGCTGGGTTTGTTTGTTTGTTTGTTTGTTTGTTTGTTTGTTTACTTACTTACTTACTTACTTACTTACTTACTTACTTACTTACTTACTTACTTACTTACTTACTTACTTACTTACTTATTGGATTTGTATGCCGCCCCTCTCCGGAGACTCGGGGCGGCTAACAACAGTAATAAAACAATGTACAATAATAATCCAATAAATACTAAAAATGATTAAAAAACCCATTAATATAAAAAAACAAACATACATACAGACATACCATACATGAAATTGTAAAAGCCCAGGGGGAAAGCACATCTCAATTCCCCCATGCCTGGCGGCAGAGGTGGGTTTTAAGTAGCTTACAAAAGGCAAGGAGGGTGGGGGCAATTCTAATCTCTGGGAGGAGTTGGTTCCAGAGGGCCGGGGCCACCACAGAGAAGGCTCTTCCCCTGGGTCCCGCCAAGCAGCATTGTTTAGTTGACGGGACCCGGAGAAGACCCACTCTGTGGGACCTAACCGGTCGCTGGGATTTGTGCATACACAGAAGCAAGGTTTTTAACACTGCACAGGCAGCGACACTCCCGCACCCACACGGTGAATGAGGAAGCGAATCAGCAGCAAGGTAAGTTAGAACCCACCGCTGCTTCTTACCATCCTTCTTACCATCCTCATATATTAAAACAAATCAGGGAGAAAAGTACAGAATATTGTTTCAATAAGGCTTGAATTAATAAAACAAGTGCATTAATTAATATGTAAATGAAGGGATAAATTAGTAGTGAATGGTTTCTTACTGCAATGTTGTTAGATATTAAAAAAATAATTTCAACAATGTATTTCCACTGGTCGAAAGTGCTAAGGTGAGCTGGATACACAATTTGCCTGCAAATATTGTAAAGACTGGATTGTTTGTTTGTTTGTCTGTCTGTCTGTCTGTCTGTCTGTCTGTCTGTCTGTCTGTCTGTCTGTCTATTTATTTATTTATTTATTTATTTATTTATTGGATTTATATGTATTTTTTCTGCAATTCAAAATTATTGCTGCATGCAGCAGCACTGCAAATGAATATTGTTTCCAGTCAAGGTTTGATTTATAGAAGATCTCTTAAAATGTTTCTTCTTAGTTATATTAATGACATTTCTTTTCAGTAAACAATGGATCCCAGGGAAGGTCTAAAAAGCATTTTAACAAACAAAGCTGTAAAATCAATTTATAAAAATTAAGTAGATTTTTGAATAACTTCATGCCCGTAAAACAGCCGCACAAAAACAATAAGATATGCAAAGTGTCAAATATATTTATATCACATGATTCACATCCATTCCTGTTTCCTTTACTGACATGTCACAGAATGTTAAAAGGGAAAAAAAGATTCAATACCTTTGAATACTTTTGGAGTTCAGCATCATCTGCAATTGGTGTATCTATTGTGACAACCTAAAAAAATCAGATAACGTGGATATAACAAAGAGATACTTGAAAACTCAAAAGAAATAGATTAAAATATATTTTAGATACATTCCTGGAACAAATGAGAGATTGAAGCACTAGAAATATAGTCATGTTGCTCTTTAGGCAAAAGACGAAAAGCTTTAAATAGCTTTAAATCATTTAAAGGCTGGCCTAAGAGAAGTACGAATCCCAGCGACCAGTTAGGTCCCACAGAGTGGGTCTTCTCCGGGTCTCGTCAACTAAACAATGCCGCTTGGCGGGACCCAGGGGAAGAGCCTTCTCTGTGGTGGCCCCGGCCCTCTGGAACCAACTCCCCCCAGGGATTAGAATTGCCCCCACCCTCCTTGCCTTTCGTAAGCTACTTAAAACCCACCTCTATTGCCAGGCATGGGGGAATTGAGATACTCTAGGCCTTTACAATTTTATGCATGGTATGTCTGTATGTATCTTTGGTTTTTATATTAATGGGGTTTTAATCGTTTTTATTATTGGATTATTATTGTACGCTGTCTTATTATTGCTGTTAGCCGCCCCGAGTTTCCGGAGAGGGGCGGCATACAAATCCAATAAATAAATAAATAAATAAAATAAATTGAGTCTTCAGAAATATGTTCAATTATTGATTAGACTCAATGTGGATTAATGGTCACATTTTTATAATTCAGTTTATTTAAATTATTTCCTATGTGTTAAACCAATGTTTCTCAATTTTAGCATCTTTAAGAGGTGTGGACTTCAACTCTCAGAATCCCCCAGTGCCATACATGCTAGCTAGCTGAAGCCCATATCTGTTAAAGTTATTGAGATTGAAAAATACATTACTAAACTATTAAAACTCCTCTAATCAAAAAGTAAACACTCTCATTTCTTGAAAACAATAAAAATAATACATTCCCATTATTTAATGAGGGTGTATGAATAACATACCATAACTTCATAATCAGGTCCCAGCACTGTTTCCCATTTGGATGTTGGCTTATTTTCTGATAAGTCCGAGGTGTTCCCTAAATTACAATTATTATTATAAGTCAATTGTTAGGACGACACATTGTTTACTTACAGCTTGGAAAACACAAAGCATTCTAAACAGATAGCACTGCTATAGAAATATATACCGTATTTTTCAGTGTATAAGACGCACCGGTATATAAGACAAATCTAGATTTTAGAGGGGGGAAATAAGAAAAAAAAAGTATTCTGAACCAAATGGTGTAGTATTGTATTGTTTAATAAAATACCAGTGTAGCAGAATACTTTTTACAACCATGTATACTTTTTAAAACCATGTACACTTTTTACAAACTTCAAACCTGACAGCTTCAAGACTTGTGGACTTCAATTCCCAGAATTCTTCCACCAGTCATGCTAGCTCAGAAATGGGAATTGAAGTCCACAAGCCTTAAACTTGCTAGATTTGAAGACTCTTGCACTCCTAACCCCTAACTCAAACAAACAAAACAAACGAGGACAATTCATTTTGTTAGTTGTTCCTTTAGTCACACAAATGGCTAGTGATAGAATCATTTACAATTACAGTTCCCTGCTGAGGTTGCCTTATTACTACTATACCAGGTGGTTTTCAAAGACTCCTCTCTTGACTACTCCAATTTTCACAAATGAAGTGCATGGAAATATACGGTGATGATGATACACCTGAAATACTTCTTAAAAGGAGGGTTTCTAGAGCAAGGGTCTCCAACTTTGGCAACTTTTAAGAGTTGTGGACTGCAACTCCCAGAGTTCCTCAGCCACCTTTCCTGGCTGATGAACTTTGGGAGTTGAAGTCCACAAGTTTTAAAGTTGCCAAGGTTGGAGATCCCCATTTTAGAGCACTAAAGATTCAGCTAAACTCCCGTTTTCCTAGAGATAGAAGGCTTTAAGAAGCTGCAAGATTTACCAAGAAGTTATAAACTGGGAACACATCTTATCCTCCCCTTTAATCTATTCTTATCTATTTGCATCTTTCCCCTTGGCTGCCTTTCCATGGCGGGAATGGGGGCGGCGGGAGAGGGAAGGAAGGTGGGCGTGACTAACCTACCAAGGGAGAGAGACGCCAAGGAGAGCAGCACAGCAGCTCGGCACTTGCAAATCTTTAATTCTACTGTCGTATATTTAGGAACTTACCAATTATTTTCATGCCTTTTTTGACAAACAGTGCTGTATTAGGTTGGAAATTTCTCATATTGGTATATTTGCATGCCTTTGCTTATTTCTGAGTAACTTTTAAAATAGTTATTTATTTATTTATTCAATTTCTATGCCGCCCCTCTCCAAAGACAAGAATATTGTTATTTGTCTTCAGATTGGCAAATGAAAAACATAAAAGGAGTCTTCCTGAAACGGCACCATTTGTACCTCAAAAATGTATGTTAACATGCTGAAAACCGTCACATACTGGCTGTTCTTACTAAAATACATATCATCAATATCATGATTAAATATATATTATGAATTATTCCCCACTTTAAACATATTGATTGTTGTTAGCTCACAATATTAGCATAATAAAATAGAAATATTAAAGCAAGTGAAATAATAACACATTTTGTAAAACACAATTTGCACTTTATGTTTGAAAAATGTTTTAACAGTTTGAATGGGCATTAAATTAGCAGTGTTTTCCTTACTGGTTTTATTCTTAAGGCTGTCAGCATTTCTAATACCACTGTCTATTTTTGGAATTTAATCTGGTTATTAAATTCTGCTCTAGGATGAACTTTTACAAACAGTATTTTAGAATCATCTGTGCATTTAAAAATGACTATTATTAGTTTTTAAACCACAAAGATAGATCAATGTATTTATTACTGAAAATACATTTTATAACTCCTTTATCCTAATTAGGTTTGTACTTTCTTGTAAGAAAGAATAAAATTGTTATTTCTGCTATAAAATTGCATGCCACAAGCTAATTAATTTGCTCTTGCCCCATTCTCATTTGAGTATAAATACCCAATAACATTTGATATTATTCCATGTCATTACAACTTGCAGCATAGTTGACTTTAGCATCTAATTTTTAGTTTTTGAAATATGTAGAACAAATGATTTTCTTGTTACTTTGTCTATCCCAAGCTTTGGGTACTTTAGCCTGTATTTAAGAGAAATTATTCTGCATGGCTATAGCTCACTGCTACTCTCCATCTAAGGGCAAACTATACATATAGATAGTCCTAGACTTCCAATCATAAATGAACCTGGCAATTAGGATGTAAGTAATGACAGCTGTCATTAAGCCAACTCATTGTTTGCTACGAACAATTGTTTTTTGCCAGAATCTGAAGATACAGAGTTTGGGCAAAATATCATAATTCGTAGTCACATGACCAGGGAACACTTCAAATGATGATAAGTGTAGGCGGTTTGCCAAGCACCCAAAATGCAGTCACATGACCATGGGAGGTATTGGCTATGAGAACTTTGTTATCAGTTTGTAAGTTGTTTGCTTTATTTATTCAAGAGTAGGTGGACTTTATTTATATTGTTGCATTTTATATATTTGTTAGAGTTCTATCCTCCTTGTCTTTCAAATGCTCAAGGCAACATTCATTCATATTTTCTCTTCTAATTTAGTGCTACCTAATGAATTACCTCAGCCCAAAACTCACAAAATGAGCTTTTGTGTTTGAAGACATTAAGATTTCCCTAGTCCCTAGTCCTAGACCAGTGATGGCGAACCTTTTTTCCCATAGGTGCTGAAAGTGCATGGGCGTGTGCTATTGCGCATGCACAAGTGCCCACACCCAGGGGTGGGCAGCAGGCAGGACGGGGTGGAACACAGTTCCACCAGTGGAAATTTATTTATTTATTTATTTATTTATTGGATTTGTATGGCGCCTCTCTCCGAGGACTCGGGGCGGCTCCCAACATAAATGAAGCTGTGAGCCAAGCTCTAGCTGACAATCCCACCCTTCCATCCTCCTTCTCCTTCTCCTCCTGGGAAAGCAGCAGGGAGACCAGCATTGGCAGAAGTTGCAGGGGGCCCTTTTCCTCCCCAATCTTTTCTCAACAGCTGATTGGCACCCGTTCGCCTAGCTACCCAGCCTGAGGCGGGGGGTGGGTGACCCAGGAAGGAGAGCGCGGGAAACGTGAAGAAAATTGTCACCCCAGTGAGCGACACTGGGGAGGTTGCGAGTCAAGGACTTAACAGCTCACTTGAACGATGATAATCGTTCAAGCCACTCCCACCTGGTCACATGGCTGGCAAGCCACTCCTACCCAGTCACATGACCATCAAGCCACACCCACCAAATAAGCCACACCCACAGTGTGGCAGTAAAAATTTTGGCTGCCCATTACTGCCCACACTCCTAATTCAATGCCTGGGGAGGGAGAAAATGGGCTCTCTGAAGGCTAGAAATGGCCATTCCCAACTTCTGGTGGGTCTGGGAGGTCCTTTTTTCACCCTTCCCAGGTTCTAGAGGCTTCCCTAGAGCCTGGAGAGGGCAAAAATGCCCTCTCCCATTTCCCCGGATGCATTTGATAAGCCGAAAATTCCCTCCCATAGCCTCCTTGTGAACTAAAAATCAACTGGCTGGCATGCACATGCATGTTGGAGCTGAATTAGGGCAATGGCTTGTGTGCTAGCAGATATGGTTCCATGTGGCACCCATGCCATAGGTTCGCCATCATTGTCCTAGACCTCAACCTGTACACTACACTGGATTTTATTTCATATACGATGTTATTTACACAATAATAATTTTGAAGCAGTAACATACCAAAAAGGTTGTTTCCAATAGAATATTTGACTTACCAACTGATTGTTGCTTCTGCTTCCTTTCATTTTCAGTGTTATCTTTTTGCTCTTGAGGTTCCTCATTTTCACTATCAGTTTCCACAGCAGTCAAGTTGAGCATGTGTGAATGCCCTGGAAAAGTTTCCAAAACTTCCCATCACTTCTGTAATCAGGCAAAAACTTTGAACTGTTCCTTTTTTAAAATATGCCTGCATTGATAGGACATTCAGCTTTCCACATTATTCCAAATGTACTATTATCAAATCTCAAGTCCTCAGCTGATATTCAAAGGTATATGATTTTCCATTTCCACTCTCCCAAAAACCTCTTCAAAATGTAAAAAGAATATTTAAAAAACCTGAACAATGACTGAACTCTTCTAGCTTTCTACATGATTTCCCTTCTACCTGCCATGTGCTTAAATCTTTTGGGGAGGATGGAAGGCCTGAGAACAGTCATTCAAAGAACGTGATTCTGGTCAGTGCTATATGGATTTCATCCAGCGTGTCAAATCTAAAATGCTGAATGCATCAAAAACAAGATCTGCAATCCATCCCACAACATCCAACTCACCGTCCCAACAACAAATCAATATCTTACATCAACCAAGAATAGCACGTCCCTTACTTCCTCAATCCAATCTAATACTAATCTCAAATGCAAACTAATCAATGCAAGAAGCGTAATTAATAAGATGCCCAAATTCCTTCTACTACTAAACACTCACACCTTCAACATTGTTTTTGTCTGTGAAACATGGCTAAATGCATCCCTCCCTGACTCCATCATCACAGCAAGAAACTACCTTGTCTTCCAGTCCAACTGTGAAACCTGCAGAGGAGGCGGAGTAGCTATATTCCACAAAATTACACTAAACCTAAAAAATATTCAAGTTACACATGATCTCACCATTCTCGAAACCATCATCTGTGATTTATCCTTAAATGCCACACTTCACTTCCTACTTTATTACAGACCCCCAGATTATGACATCATACATGAGAACAAATTAACCTCACTGCTAACGTGGATAACCTCCTGCCCATACCCCCTTATCTTTCTTGAAGACCTCAAGCTACCTCACATTAATTGGACCCTAAATGAATACACAACTGAACCCATCCATACAATCCTGTACAACGCTGTTACAAATCTGGGACTTGACCAACTAATAACGAACAATACTAGACTCAACAGCTGCCTCAACCTCATATTCTGCAACAGCAAAAACGCAATTTATGGACTACAAATAAAAGAACCCTTTTCCAACAGCGACCACAGCATGGTAGACTTCAGCCTCAATCTACAACATTGCAAGAATCACCTTAATAATGGGACACCCAAGTACAACTTTTAAAAAGCCAACTATGACTAATAGACGCTGACCTCTCAACTCTTGACTGGCGAACTTTATTCTCTGGCTTTAAAACTGCTGATAATTTCTATAATGTCTACTTGCTCAAAGTCAAAAGAACTATCAGACTCCACATATCACTAATAACCACCATAACCAAGAAAAACAAACTACCCATATCAATAAGGAAGCTACAATTTAAAAAATCCCTCTGGCGAAAAAACAAAACAGTCTACGTAGCCAACCTCAAACACCGCTACAAAAATATATGCCACCAAATAAAGATGGAATGCTTCAACTATCATAGCAAACAAGAGGAAAACCTTCTGCGTACCAAATCCAACCGCGCCATCTACAACTTTGTAAATAACAAACTCAAGAACTCGAGACCTATCCCACCACTAAAAGGACCCAACAACAACAACAACAACAAATAATAATAATAATAATAATAATAATAATAATAATAATTTATTAGATTTGAATGCTACCCCTCTCCAAAGACTCAGGACAGCTCACAACAAAGAATGCTATGATGAAACAGTCAAAGTTAACATCTTCAACACATTCTTTGTAAACAACAACGGCTCATGCCCAAAATTTCCTAGTCATACCACAAATACTCACAATGATTTAACACAAATAGACTTTACTGAAGACAACATTGAAAAAGCACCACACGGTCTAAAACCTTCATTATCAATCGGGCCTGATGGACTATGTGCATACTTCCTAAAAAAGAGCTCCACAGCCATAGCTGAACCATTAATCAAACCTATGGTCACTAGCCATGGTCATCCCCATCTACAAAAAAGGAGATCCCAGTCTAGTAGAAAACTACAGACCAATCTCTCTATGCTGCATCACATGCAAAGTCATGGAATCAATCGAGTCTTCGGAGAGGGACAACATACAAATCTAATAAATAATAATAATAATAAACCAATCCATTACCCTCCACCTAGAAACTAACAACCTGCTTGCTAACAAACAATTTGGTTTCATAAAAAAATTATCCTGTGACCTGCAACTCCTACACTGCAAAAAAATATAGACTACACATCTCGATCAGGACAAATCAATAGATGCAATTTACATAGATGTCTGTAAAGCCTTCAACAGTGGTTCACAAGAAATTACTTCTAAAACTGAAATTCTATGGTATCTCTGGACTGCCATATGACTGGATAATTCCATTCCTTTCAAACAGACAACATGGACAAATAGGAAGTGCCCTATCTAATCCTGTTCCTGTTAACAGCGGTGTACCCCAAGGCAGCATACTAGGGCCAACATTCTTCCTACTCTATATGCGTGGAAGCAAAAAGTTTGAAAATTGCCAAAATCTTGCACACCCGTGCGTACTCATGCGAGATTTGGCTTCCTGTGCATGCTCAGGAAGCAAATTATGCTCCAATGCACCGCCCACCTGCCAATCAGGTAGAGCTGCACACACAGCTCCATTTCAGCTACCAAAACAGTGTCCCTCCTCCGCCCATCCCTGTAGAAACACATGAACTCATGTTTTAGCATATGTACTTGACAAAAAAATAATAATAATTAAAAAAAATAAAGGAGAATATTTCCATTCTCAAGTTCCTAAAAATATTCCATAATCATTTAATCTGCCTTTCCCAGTTTATAATGATGGAAAAAACAAATTAAGCACAATAGAATTTTACAAATCAAATAAGGTCTTAAAAGCAAACCAAGTAGTGTTGGTTAGAAGGTATAACTGAAGGTGGAAGAAAAACAACACAACAAAATATAGTTTGCTTTACAAGCCAATAGAGGATAAATCCTGTAGAGTTCTAGAATGAAATTCAGTCATCTATTTTTTAGTTTCACATGTTGCACCTAAAATATAGCAAATACAGTGATCCCTCGAGTTTCGCGATCTCGATCTTCGCGAAACGCTATATCGCGATTTTTCAGAAAATATTAATTAAAAAATACTCCACTCTTCTCTCTCTCTCTTTCTTCCTCTCTCTCACTCTCTTCCTTCCTTTCTCATCTCTTTCTTTCTTTCTTTCTCTCTCTTTCTCTATCTCTCCCCCTCTTGCTCTCCCTCTTTTTCTCACTTTCCCTCTCTCGTGCACCGAGTGGCGGGCAGGCAGGTGGCGGACAAGCGGCGGGCGGACAAGCGGCGGGCGGACAAGCGGCGGGCGGACAAGCGGCGGGCGGACAAGCGCCGGACAAGCGCCAGCCGGACAAGCGCCGGCCGGACAAGCAGCGGCCGGACAAGCGGCGGACAAGCGGCGGCCGGACAAGCGGCGGGCGCGGCAGCAGCGAGGAGCTGAAGATCAGGGTTTCCCCTTTGCGTGGGCGGTGGGGAAACCCCGATCTTCGGCTCCTCGCTGCTGCGGCGCTGCCGAGCAGATCAGCTGCTGGGCGGCGGAAGGAACCTTCCCTGGGCCAGGTGCGGAAGTAAAAACACCATCTGTGCATGCGCGGCCATGGAAAAAAGGGTGTGCATGCGCAGATGGTGTTTTTACTTCCGCACCACTATATTGCGAAAAATCGAGTATCGCGAGGGGTCTTGGAATGGAACCCTCGCGATACTCGAGGGATCACTGTATTATCCTCTGGTTGCAATTATTGCCACCTATTTGAGGATGTGTGCACAGCAACACCTGTAAAAATAAAATGGGGTAAGAATGAAAACTTGATCCGCCTTCCTAGCACCTTTCTTGCCTTTGCCAGTAAGCCTTTAAGGATTTAAAAATCATTTAACTAGTTAAGCTATGTTAACTGTTGAGCCTTTTGGGACAAACGAGTATCCAAGGAACCATCTTAACTTATAATTCAACTGGTTGTATGATTTTGCTCACAGTCTGTGAAAGCTGCAATCCCCACTACATGACATGTTTGTTTCGGAAAAGGCCAAGACTAACCTGTTCTGCTGCCTTAACTAGCCTTGTAAATAAGTGGAACAGTAGAAATCACTTCAAAATATCAAGGTGCTCCTTAAAAACAATCCTGAGCATTTTAGCTGAACTAAAAAAAAGAATGTAAACAGAAGGAAGAAATTTACCTCTATCCAACTCTCTTTCCACGTAATGTGGTTTCTTTCGAAGCAATGTCAGATGAACAACTGGTCCAGTCTTGCGTAAAGCTTCCACAACCTCTTGGTTGGTATAATTCTGAATATTAATTCTGTTAACCTAAAGGATACATACACAATTCTTTTGAAAATGATAATCCATAAACACAAACACAGGTTGTTTCAATGACTTTGACTGGCTAATTCTTGCACAAAGGCAAAACAAGAAGCAAAACAGAGGCTAACTCATCTATTCAGCCCTTAAGTGAAACCAAGAACAGGCCATTTTCGAGGGTAGGGAAGGTGGGAATCAGATGTGTTTAATGTGTTCAAAACAAAAATACAAAACGAGACCCAATCTTGCAATCTAAAAATGTGATTTCACCCCACCACCAAGGATTGAGGTGGTGGTGGGAAGGATATTTATTTATTTAATTTGATTTCTAGTCCACCCTTCTCCTGTGGACTCAGGACAGATTACAACATAAAATCAATATAAACACAAAGTGTGACAAACCCAATATAAACTAGAAGATTATCTAAAACTCAGTCTAAACTCCCACATAATACAAAAACATTCAACTAGCATTCATTCATAATTATTGGTTCATACCATTGGCCAGAGCATGAGATTATCTATCTATCTATCTATCTATCTATCTATCTATCTATCTATCTATCTATCTATCTATCTATCTATCTATCTATCTATCTATCTATCTATTGGATTTGTATGCCGCCCCTCTCCGCAGACTCGGGGCGGCTAACAACAGCAATAAAACAGTATATAACAAAATCCAATACTAAAAACAATTAAAAAAACATTATATAAAAAACCAATCATACATACAGACATACCATGCATAAAATTGTAAAGGCCTAGGGGGAAGTGTATCTCAGTTCCCCCATGCCTGGCGGCAGAGGTGGTGTTTTAAGCAGCTTTCGAAAGGCAAGGAGGGTGGGGGCAATTCTAATCTCTGGGGGGAGTTGGTTCCAGAGGGCCGGGGCTGCCACAGAGAAGGCTCTTCCTCTGTTCAACGGCCTCAGGCCTGCCGGCAAAGATGTCTTCTTAGGACCTTATGAAAGGCCAGGACGGTGGGGGTGGTGCGAATCTATGGGGGGAGCTGATTCCAAAGAGTTGGCACTATCACAGAGAAGGCCTTACCCCTGGGCCCCGCCAGGCAATACTGTTTGGCTGACAGGACCTAGAGAAGGCCAACTCTGTGGACTCTAACCTGTCTCTGGGATAAGTCAAGCAGTATTATAGTCCCGTAATAATAACAATGTTTCTTAATGGTCATGCTTTATATAAATCTGTCATTAACTTGAAAACCACCTCTTGTAAAGGAGATGGGTGACATAATATTTAATAACTAAAATAAAATAGATAATATACAGAGAAAAAAACTTTTCTCCTTCTTTCATAAGATGATCCACCGAAACTCAATGTGGGGTGAAGATATAGAGATATGTACTCATCCTTCCATACATATATACATACATACTCGTGCATACATACATATTTCACCCTTATATACATGTATATATAAGTAATAGTAATAAGGTACTGAATTAATATGCTTCTCAACTCTCAAGGACTCTAGAAGGTTCAGATTGTTTTAAACACTAAATTCAAGAAACAAACAAACAAACCCAGGGTAAAGATGGCAGCAGGACAAAATCAGATGGAAACAACCGAATCAAGTTAAAAGGAGGTTGTCCTTGCCAAAGGCCTGGGTGAAGAACAGCCAGGCCTTCAATCCCCTTTAAAACACCAGCAGGGCAGGGAAGGTTTGGAACTTGAGGGAACCTCATCCCAGAGAGCAGGCCTACAGAGCAGACATGCTTCCAGAGTCCTGAGAGATGTCATTGCTTAATTGAAGGAACTCGGAGCACACCAACCCTGCCAGATTTAGATCGGCCAGGCAGGCACTACAGATGAGAGGCAGTTCCTTAAATCAGTGTTTCCCAACCTTGGCAACTTGAAGCTATTTGGACTTCAACTCCCAGAATTCCCCAGCCAGCAAATGCTGGCTGGGGAATTCTGGGAGTTGAAGTCCAAATAACTTCAAGTTTGCCAGGGTTGAGAAACACTGCCTTAAGTAACAGGCCCCTGGACCATTGATGGTAATAGCAACGTATTTGGATCATTTTAAAAGATGGCCAGGCATAATCATGGAGGTTCAGATATCAATGGCCATTAATAGTGATGACTGTTTTTAGCACATCCTGGATTATAGATCGCACGTCTGAAATACAGTATTTGCAGTAGCGGAAGGAAACTGTAGTCCTCTCATTTCAGACTTGCCACCGTCCCAAAATATCCAGCTGAAAACCCAGAAAGCTGGTTTAGATGAACATAGGACTTGGTACAAAACAGATTGTATTAACACACCATTCTGTTATCCCAAGTTAAAGTATTTATTCGGATTGATTTCCCCCTTTCCCAAAAGAGAATACAGTAGTTCCTCTAGATACGAGTTTAATTCGTTCCAGACCAGAGCTCGTAAGTCGATCAACTCGCATCTCGAACGACTTTGTTTTTCGCGCCGAGATAACCAGAAACAAGGATTCTTGCGCCACCTAGTGGAAGCTCAGCTCGTATCCTGAATTTGAGCTTGGGTGTCGAACAGAAATTTCGCTCACGTCGTGGCTCGTAACTTGGAATACTCGCATGTGGAGCAGCTCATATCTAAAGGTACTACTGTATACAGGAGCAAAGAAAACGAGAAAGCCCCTTCCCACGAATGCGAGTTTCAACTTACTGCAATGATTTTGTCGTTGACTTTTATCTGACCATTGTGGTCCGCAGCACTGTCAGGTATTACGTTTTTTATGAAAATTCCTGAAGCTTCCCCTTAAAGGAGGAGAATGAGATGGAGGGAAGAGGAAGGGAGAAAATGCAGACCTAATTAGCATACACTGATTACCATTTCACACACATTCTAGAGCAGAGACACAGGCAACTATGGTCCCTTTACAATCTGGGGATTTCAACTCCCAGAATTATCTCATTGTTTCTCCATCGGTTTCATTTTCTCAATCTGCTACGGCAGTGATGGCAAAAAAAAATTCCTCGAGTGCCAAAAGCACATGTATGTATTGCACACGCTTGAGTGATATACCCCTCGGCTGTTCCGCTTTATGTATGATTTGTTTAGATAGCATGATTGTTCCTAGTAAGGGTTTTAAATATTGCTTTTAATATTGGATTTGTATATTGTATTGTTTGTTGTGAGCTGCTCCGTGTCCTCAGAGAGGGGCAGCATACAAATCTAATAAATTATTATGTCAATACAACACAGCAAACGAGATCACTATGCTGGATTTCGTATTTCATCACCAGTCGGGCGCTTCCCAAGCACCTAAGACTGAGTGATGTAGCGGCAAATTATGTTTGCCGATCCCAGTAAAGCGGCCTTTTGCAATTGACAGATGGAGATTTTGTCAATTCCGATGGTTTTCAAATGTCCGCTGAGATCCTTTGACACTGCGCCCAGGGGGCCAAGTACCACTGGGACCACTTTCACTGGCTTATGCCAGAGACGTTGCAGCTTGATTTTTAGATCTTCGTATTTCACTAATTTCTCTAGCTGCTTCTCCTCAATTCTGCTTATTATTATTATTATTATTATTATTATTATTATTATTATTATTATTATCATCATCATTATCATTATTATTAATAATAATAATTGAGTGCCCACACCCATGATTCAATGCTGCCCCACCCACAATGCATGTGCGCATAATCTTCCCACTCCCCTATTTCCCAACTTCAGGTGGGCTCGGTAGGTCCCTTTTTCGCCCTGCCCAGGCTCTAGAGGCTTTCTTGGAAATGGCCCCCTGGTCCCCAGAGGCCAGAAACAGTCTGTTTCCTGACTTCTGGTGGCCCCTACGCCTGTTTCTTGCCCTTCCCAGGCTCCAGAGGCTTCCTTAGAGCCTGAGAAGGGCAAAAACACCCTCTCCTGCCCCCCGGAAGCACTCTGGAAGACAAAAATGCCCTCCCAAAGCCTCCACGTGAGCCAAAAATCAGCTGGCTGGTACATACATGCACACTGGAGCTGAGCTGAGGTAATGGCTCACGTGCCGACAAATATGGCTTTGCGTGCCATAGGTTCGCCATAACTGTGCTACAGTATTGTAAGATTCTGTATAGAGTTCCATTTCTCTGCCATATTTAGAGCTTATATATTGTATATATTTTTATATAAATCATATGTTTATCCTGATTTTTTACACTTATTTTCCCCTCAACTGTTCCTATTTTTGGAAGATTTCTTGGTTGGTTTTTCTGAGGGAATAGTCTGAATGTGGTTAGAGTGCAGCATTGCAGGCTACTGCAGCTAACTGCTAGCTGTAATTCAGCAGTTCAAATCTCATCACCGGCTCAAGGTTGACTCAGCCTTCCATCCTTCCGAGGTGAATAAAATGAGGACCCAGATTGTTGGGGGCAATATCCTGGTTCTGTAAAACGCTTAGAGAAGACTGTAAAAGCACCATGAAGCGGTATATAAGTCTAAATGCTAAATGTATAAAACTTCCATTATTTCTTGATACACATTAGTATTTTTATAGTTGATTTCGGCTTTTTTCATAAATGCCCATTTCTTTTTTCATTTAGGTTTCAATATATGTCTTAGCTTTTTTTAATTGTTTTTTTCCTCCAACACAAAGCTTAAAAACAGTGCATAGTTTCCAACACAAAATCCAGTTTATGGTCAAACATAATCATTCAATGGAGGCTCTCTTTCTTTCACAAAGTAACTGTAAAAACATATAATATCTTATATATTCAAGTATAGCTTTCCTCTATCTAATATCAAAACATTATGATAACCTTTACATTAATCACTGGTCATCAAATTCACTTATTTGAATCTTACAAATCTATTGAGCTCATTATTCCAAAAAGCAATTTTCTTATCATCTTTTAAGCCCAGTAGGTTATATATTAAATAATTCTTCATATTGCAGCAAAAAAAACATCTAAATAACCCATAATTCTATATGTCTAATAAAATAGTATAATAATAAAATAGACTATATATAAAGTAAATTTAAATATCTTAGCTTTTTTTTTATATCCCCTAGAAAGCAAACACTTGAATGACTGGTAAAAATAAGAAAACAAAACTAAAAAAGGATACTACCATTTTGATGGACACACAGTCATGATGGCCAGATAACCACGGAACCGCCTTTAGACAACGCTGCTCCCTTAGCTAAGAAACAGAAAATGAGAACCTTCCCCCAAGAATTGGACACAACTGGACAGGAAAAACCTTTACTTTTACCCAATCTTTCTGCATTACTTAAAATCTCTGGGGCTAAATAAATACTTAAGAGAGAAAAAGCAAAGAAGCATTTCTCCCCCCCTCCCCATCACCTGACAATATTGTTCTCTATCTTAAACATATGTTTAGCAAATGATCTGATTTAACCTCTTCTTTACGAATCAATATTATACAACTCACCGGACTCAGAAGCTCCAGAATACCCAACAATGGTTATACCAAGACTCTGTCCATCCTTTTTAGTCAATTTAACTTCATGAATTTCATTTTCCTGAAAAAACAAAACCATACTGTTTTTTTCCCCAGATTATATTAAGCATTTAATCTTGTGCCGAGAAGTTTTCTATGTATTACCTAATTAAAGCCTTTTTCAGTTCAAAGATCCAAAGACAACAGGGTGTGTATTGCTTTCATAATACAGTGATCCCCCGATTATCGCGAGGGTTCCATTCCAAGACCCCTCGCGATAATCGATAACTGGCGATGTAGCGGCACGGAAGTAAAAACACCATATGCGCATGCGCACCCCTTTTTCCATGGCCGCACATGGTGGCCGCAGATGGTGGAGTTTGCGTGTGGGCGGCGGGGAAGACCCTTCGGTCGCCCAACAGCTGATCTGCTCTGCAGTGCGGCAGCAGCGAGGAGCCGAAGATGGGGTTTCCCCGTTGCCCAGGCAACGGGGAAACCCCATCTTCAGCTCCTCGCTGCTGCCGCGCTGCGGAGCAGATCAGCTGTTGGGCGGCCGAAGGAACCTTCCCTGGGTCTTCCCGCCGCCCAGGCAAAGGGGAAACCCCAAGATCGCTTGCCGCTTGCCCGTCACCCGCTCACCCGGCCGCTCGCTTGCCGCTTGCCCGTCACCCGCCCGCCCGGCTGCTCGCTTGCCGCTTGCCGCTTGCCCGTTCGCCCGCCCGCCCGGCTGCTCGCTTGCCGCTTGCCCGTTCGCCTGCCCGGCTGCTCGTTTGCCGCTCGAGAGCAAGAGGGGGAGAGATAGAGAAAGAGAGAGAAGGAAAGAAAGAGATGAGAGAGGGAGGAAGAGAGTGTGAGAGAGGAAGAAGCAAGATAGAGAAAGAGAGAGAGAAAGAAAGATGAGAAAGGAAGGGAGTGACGTCATCGGGTGGAAAAATCGCGATATAGCGATTCGCAATGATAGGGATCGCGAAACTCGGGGGATCACTGTACCACTGTTTTCTGGTGCTCAAATGTATTGTGTCTTCATAAATTACCTTCTGAACATCTGCATATTATTGAATTATTATTGCTTTTTTAAATAATTGCTAAAATTTTAATATTAATTATTTCATTTTCACTGTCTGGCTTTATTTTTCTTTCTGATTTTATCATTGTTGTGTACCTCCAAATGGTAAAACAGGTTAAAAATCTAGATATATATGTGTATGTGTTTGTGTGTATACATATATAGAGATATAAATAAACAGAATGAAAAATTAGATAACAATTATTGTACAATTATAAGAGCCGTGGTGGCGCAGTGGTTAGAATGCAGTACTGCAGGCTAATTCACTGCTGTGTCCAGTTCAATTCTCAGTGGCTGTATCCTTCCAAGGTTGGTAAAATGAAGACTCAGGTTGTTGGGGGCAATATGCTGACTATGTAAGCGGCTTTGAGAGAGCTACTATGTTTCCCTGAAAATAAGACACTGTCTTATATTAATTTTTGCTCCAAAAGTTGTGCTACGTCTTATTTTCGGGGGGTGCCTTATATTTCTCAAATAAGGCAAATTCACAGGCAGAAAAGCTGACACTCCCAAAGAAAGTGTACTGTACGGTACACTGATTACGGTACAGTACCTGTCAGTATGGCACACATACACACAAACGACGGCACTTATATGGTACAACAGTATACTCCCGCTATTGCAGCTTCCGGCCACCAGAGACTGTAATGGCGGTGAGACAGCAGCAGACTGTGTCTGCTGTACTGGACGGTACAAAGCGATGGAAGGGGCCAGCAGGGAACGCCACATTATTACGGTACCGCGATAAACAGCTTTGAATGGTACCGTATGTTTTTCCACCGTATTGTATGTAAACTTGACTACGCCTTATTTTCGGGGGGTGCCTTATATTAGCAAATTCTGCAAAATCTCTGACATGCCTTACTTTCAGGGTACGTCTTATTTTCGGGGAAACAGGGTATAAAGCACTGTGAAGCACTATGTAAGTCTAAGTGCTATTGCTATTACTATAAACTAATGAGATGAAAACGTTTTAACCGCTCTTACCAGCAGAAATTTTTATTTGATTTTTTTTCTTTACACAGTCATTTAGCAATGTGTACTTCAAGAGAACTTATGTGCAAATACATAAACTTACCCTAAATAAAGGATAAGATGAGGTAGAAAACATAGCTGACAAGTTTGTTAATCTGAGCTAAAATTTGATATTATATAAATGTATTTGTTTGTTTGTTTGTTTATTAAATTTCTATGCCACCTTTCTCGAGGCAACTCAAATTACTGCTACTGAGAAAGGCATTCCACAACTTGGATGTTTCGGCTAAATAGGAGGCAGATAGACAAGAAAATATTGAAAGTGAGTCTATGGAGTTGAGCTGCCTTTCAAAAAGCACCTTTGGAATTAAAAGTTAAAGCCATTGATTTTGGCGGTGTACCAAAACTATACTAGTACTGTATTGTTCCCCTACAATAGCAAAGTGTGTTAAAGTCAGTTTGCTGGTCTGTGACTATAATAAAGATTGACTGATCGATTGTTACACTGAACGATAATAACAATATTTCGATTGAGTAAGTATTAAGGTCAATTTAGGAAGACTTTCTTCAGACTACATGAAATTTCCAGTGATGTAATCTGATGCAAGCATACTTACTGTATCAGATTCTCTGTCCTGAATAGTAGCTAATTCACCCACAGGATCAGATACAGGAGTTGGTGGGGTTGTAGGTATTTGAGACAAAGGCGATCGTGCAACTATCATCTTAACATGGTTTCCGCAGTTTCTCAAGACTTGAGCAACCTGCTCGCTACTCATCCCTTGCACATTAATGCCCCCAATTTCCAAGATGTGATCATCAGTTCTAAGTCTGCCATCCTTCAAGAAACAAGGAACATTTTTCAAAATTAAAATGAACTGAAACGGAATACTTTTTATAAAGCAAGACTTCAATATAAAATGCCATCATGTTAAAGCAATGCTGCAGTGGATATTACACTGAAAGAATTATGTCAAATATTAAAAATGTCATTAAAAGTTACTAAAGAAACTATCACCATGTTTAGCCTATGTTTTAGATTAGGGACAAGTTCAGTATTTTTCATATATTGTATCTATGACTCACTTATGACTTTCACTGTATGTGTTATTCTTCCACTATAAGTCTAATTGTTACGGCATTATCAAATTGCAATTCTACATGTTTTCAATATTCTTCTTTCTACTTAAGAGCTAAGGCATATGAAAGAGGTCAATTAGAACATATATAGTGATGATGTTTAATTGGTTAATTTTAACCTACTTTTAATCTACATTTATACATTCCATCAATTAGGCTTGAATGATTAAAATTTGGGGCTCTTGCAAAATGTTTGCATTTGCATACCAGGTGTAATAGAAACAATGATAAGTTATCAAAACAGGAGCGGGAGACTTTACTTCCACTCTTTATTCTACAAGGTTTCCTCTCAGCTGATATAGCAATGGAGATATATACAGATAACAAGAGGGACACTGAGAAGTTGAGGCAATTTGATTATTACCCTCCTTCACCATAACCAAAACGGATAGCATTGTTGTAGCTGGTTTTAGACATTACCATTATAAAAATTAGTGATAAAGAGGTGGGTACAACTCATTGCCCATCCTTCTCCAATGCTTCTCCACTGCTGTTTCCACAGTCAGTGAAAATAATAAGCCATCATCTTTTCTTACTTTAGTATTTGCTAATTTACTTCAAAGAAATTGCAGATCCAAGTATTAACTATGGAGAGAGAGACAGACATACAGAGAGAGAGAGAAAGACAAAGAGACAGAATTGTAAACAAATTTACCCTGTCTGCCAATCCACCAGGAACAATAGTCCGTACCACCACACCACTTGTTTTTCTTCCTACAATTCCAAAACCTAATCCAGAGCCATCGTTAATCAGTTCAACTTCTTCAGTGTGGCCCCAATTGACCTATAAAAATAGAAATGTAATTTTATAGTCATCTTCCAAAACATTAAAAGGTTAAAAACATACTGCTCAAAAAAATAAAGGGAACACTTAAACAGCACAATATAACTCCAAGTAAATAAAACTTCTGTGAAATCAAACTGTCCACTTAGGAAGCAACACTGATTGACAATCAATTTCACATGTTGTCAGCACATTCAACTTTGAACAGAGCAAAGTATTCAATGAGAATATTTCATTCATTTAGATCTAGGATGTGTTCTTTGAGTGTTCCCTTTATTTTTTTGAGCAGTGTATTTACCATAACACTTACAATTCATACAATAAAATAAGCAATGGAACAGTAGAACCTCTGGTCACAACCATAATTCGTTCCATCACTTTGGTTGCAAAGTTATTTGGTCGTGACCTGAACCTAATTTTGGAAATCTGGCACTTACCAAACAAATGGTGCTGGAGGGAAATCGTCTGAGAAAATAAAATGTGGATTTTTTTGGTCAGAACCCAATTTGGTCGTGGTCAGAAGCGTTTGTGACCAAAGGTTTTAATCTATTTCCACAGGAACTCATCTACTGTAAAACTATCTTCTTTGTGTTTACAACATCTGGAGTATACACAAGATCCAGTGGCTCATGCAATTATAGTAAGGTGGATTGATGGAGAACATGGTAACTGTTGTGAGTGATCCTTGTCCACCTCAGGTCATGCCTGATTCTGAAGAGGATGAACCAGGCCCCTCTGGGTACCCTGGGCCGGGGGGGGGGGGCTGCCAGAGGAAGCTGAGAGTGAGAGTGAGGCAGGAAGTGACTGGGGAGAGCCTGAGGGGGCTGATGTGACAGTGGGAGATTGGTCTCTGTCAGACAGTGGGGAAGACATATTAGTGGAAAATAGTTGGATTAATCCACGCTATAGAAGAATGGCTAGAAGGCGAGAGGAGATCCAGAGTAAAAGGTGTTAATTCATAGTTCTTTGAGGTGTGATGTCACTTCCAAGCAATATAAAGGAAGGGTTGTGGGAAATGGGGGTGTAGATCCTCAATGTTCGTTCCATGGAAGAGCTAAGAAACTGTGGTGTGCTTGAAAAACATTTCTAAAAATCATGATCTCCGCCTCAGCAGACATTCTGTGCTGGATCTCTGTGCTAGCAAAATCCCAGCGGCCGATAAGGTCCCACAGAGTTGGCCTTCTCCGGGTCCCGTTGACCAAACAATGTTGTTTGGTGGGCCCCAGGGGAAGAGCCTTCTCTGTGGCGGCCCCGGCCCTCTGGAATCAACTCCCCCCGGAGATTAGAACATCCCCCACCCTCGTCTTTCGCAAGTTACTCAAGACCCACCTATATCGCCAGGCATGGGGGAATTAAGACATCTCCCCCAGGCTTTCTTATATTTTATGTTTGGTATGTATGTGTTGTATGGTTTTTAAATTGTTGGGGTTTTTTAATGTAATTTTATTATTAGATTTGCTCCATTGTTATACTGTTTTTATTATTGTTGTGAGCCGCTCCGAGTCTTCGGAGAGGGGCGGCATACAAATCTAATAAAACAAACAAACAAAAACAAACAAAAGTATTCAATGAGCTACTGCCTATGTTTTGAGTAATGAAAAAGAAGTTATCTAAGGAATGAGATAAGGATGTAGTTTGGCGCATTTCCCAGACCCAGAGTTGAAGTTGGTTTTTTAATGAGATAGAATTCTGCTTCCTATGCTACTTTTAAACTATGCATTGCATTCATGTATTCTGCTTGAGTGAATAAAGAGTGAGTTTTATTTCTAAGAAGTGATTTTTCAGGGATTAGAATTTACCGGACGCCCGTGAACAGAACAGTAACTATGCAGGAATATCCCGTAACATGTTTTATTACATCATATCATAAATTTCCTCTGAAGCATTTCTAATTAAAACATTAGACCAGTTATACTGAACACAAATAGAACCCGTCAATTAGACAATGTCATTTGGCGGAGCCTAGAGGAAGAGCCTTCGCTGTGGGTGCTCCAGCCCTCTGGAATCAGCTCCCCCCAGAGATCTGTACTGCCCCCATCCTCCTCATCTTTTGCAAGAGTCTAAAGACTCATTTATGCTGCCAGGCTTGGGGCCATTAGACTCTAGCCCCCTGGCCGACTAAATGTAATGTATGTTGTTGTGTGAATGGGAATGATTGGTTTTTAATGCTATTGGGTTTTTAGACTAATTAGTTAAATTAATTGGATTAGGATGTTTATATTGTTTTTTATATGTTGTAAGCTGCCCCGAGTCCTTGGAGAGGAGCGGCATATAAATCCAATGAATGAATGAATGAATGAATGAATGAATGAATGAATGAATGAATGAATGAATGAATGAATGAAAATAATAATAATAATAATAATAATAATAATAATAATAATAATAATAATAATGGCATGGGGTGAGGTATCATCAATATGCAGATGATACCCAGCTTTACATATCCACTCCTTGTCCAGTCAGTGAAGCAGTGGAAGTGATGTGCCGGTGCCTGGAGGCTGTTGGGGTCTGGATGGGTGTCAACAGACTCAAACTCAACTCTGATAAGACAGAGTGGCTGTGGGTTTTGCCTCCCAAGGACAATTCCATCTGTCCGTCCATTACCATCACTAACCCCCTCAGAGAGGGTCCGCAACTTGGGTGTCCTCCTCGATCCACAGCTCACATTAGAGAAACATCATCTTTCGGCTGTGGCGAGGGGGGCGTTTACCCAGGTTCGCCTGGTGCACCAGTTGCGGTTTTATCTGGATCGGGAGTCATTACTCACAGTCACTCATGCCCTCATCACCTCGAGGCTCAACTACTGTAACGCTCTCTACATGGGACTACCTTTGAAAAGTGTTCGGAAACTTCAGATTGTGCAGAATGCAGCTGTGAGAGGAATCATGGGCTTCCCTAAATATGCCCATGTCACACCAAAACTCTGCAGTCTGCATTGGTTGCTGATCAGTTTCCGGTCACAATTCAAAGTGTTGATTATGACCTATAAAGCCCTTCATGGCACTGGACCAGATTATCTCCGGGACTGCCTTCTGCCGCACGAATCCCAGCGACTAGTTAGGTCCCACAGAGTGGGCCTTCTCTGAGTCCTGTCAACTAAACAATGTCATTTGGCAGGACCCAGGGGAAGAGCCTTCTCTGTGGCGGCCCCGGCCCTCTGGAATCAGAACCCTAGAGATTAGAATTGCCCCCAACCTCCTTGCCTTTCGTAAGTTCCTTAAAACCCACCTCTGCCATCAGGCATGGGGGAACTAAGATATTCTTCCCCACTAGGCCTCTACAATTTATGCATGGTATGTTTGTTTGTATATATGTTTGGTTTTATAATAAGGTTTTTTTAGTTGTTTTAGTATTGGATTGTTACATGCTATTTTTATCACTGTTGTTAGCCGCCCTGAGTCCACGGAGAGGGGCGGCATACAAATCCAATAAATAAATTATTATTATTATTATTAATAATAATAATAATAATAATAATAATAATAATAATAATAATAATGTGCTACTGCCAATCTGCATGCCCTCTTCTCACTTCCTTCCTCTTGGTCCAGTGGTGGATTGCTGGCGGTTCAGATCAAATCTTTAGAACTATTAGCAGAAATTTATCGCCGCTCGCCAAACCGGCAGCAATGATTGGTGGTCCATGCTCCCGAAACAGTCCTTCTATTGCTGCAGCTTGCAAAAGAAACCCCTCTGGGCATGCGCAAAGGGTTCTGCGAATGTGTAGCGGGTCATTTTTAGGTGTTTTGTGCGACGTGACATGGGTGGTCTGCATGAGTTAAGCGAGCGAGCGAGCACAAAATGTCTACTTCCGTCACAATGCAAACTGATAGGGAAGGTAAGTGGAACCCAATCCTGTCTTGGTCTTACCATACTGTTAACTTGCTGCTTCACTGTTGCAGCTCCCTTTCCTGCTACTATATTTGGAAAATGCTGTTCCATTCCACATCCTGAGGCTGCAGTTTTATGTAAGGGCATTAATTTTTTAACGATGTTTCTTTAATCTAGCAGTGAGTTGATCCAAACAAGCACTATATTTGATATGTAGCATTATCAGCAAAAAAAATATTTGTGTGGTCACATTAAAGCAAACTATGGACATAGGTTTCTATGACTTAAGTAAAAAAAAAACCCCAGGCTATGAGGATGATTAAATAATTCATGGGTTCAAATACAGTAAAATAAAATCCTCATATTTATATAGTTGCTGTTTGATTACCTGCTATTTCATTCATCTGGAAATGCCTGGAATTGGATGGCCAATATTCAGTATTTACAGCCCCTACTTTACAAAATCATACACTGGGACTGTAATAAACAATTATCATATTTTTTTCAGGGTACAAATACAGTGGAACCTCGGTTCTCGACTACAATTCGTTCCAGAAGTGTGGTCGAGAACCGATTTGGTTGAGTACCGAATTAATTTATCCCATAGGAAATAATGGAAATGGATTTAATTGGTTCCCAGCCCCTGTTGAGTCGCTGGGAACCAATTAAATCTATTTTCTTTATTTCCTATGGGATAAAAAATCTGAGGAGCTCTATAAGCGCTCCAAGCTGCAGGAAGGGTGGGGGCGGCTGCAAGCCCAGCAGCTTCGGGGGCCTCCTTTCCTCAGTGCTTCATCTTATTACCTGTAGGCAGCTGCACCAACTTTCTCCTTCCCAGCGGCGGCTTCCCTTCGAGGAGCAACTGCGCCGGGAACGTCACTTAATGAAGGGAAGCTGCTGGAGGCATCTCGAATGCTTTGGTTGTCGTACATTTCGGATACCGAACAAAATTTTCAGCAAAATTTTCCTTCAGTATCCGAACAAAAATTCGGATACCGAACAGCCACAGAAAATTTTGTTCATTATCCGAAATGTTATCGCTGGGGGCGGCTGCAATCCCGGCAGCTTCGGGGGGGGCTCCTTTCCTCAGTGCTTTGTCTTGTTACCTGTAGGCAGCTGCACCAACTTTCTACTTCCTGGCGGCGGCTTCCCTTCGAGGAGGAGAGTGAGGCAGACAGCTCAGAAGGAGATCAATCATCTAGCTCCTCCTTCGATTCAGAACAAGAGTTAATGATACAGCCACGCATGCGGAGAGCGATGCATAGGCAACAAAAACTGAGAGATTATTATAAAAGAAAATGAGGCCACCTGTGGTTGGGTGGGGCTGTGGTAATTAGTGAGGCTGCTATAAATAGCAGCCTGTGGGTTTGGCCATTGTGGAGGATTATCTGATCGTTGTGTTTCATGACTGCTTTACTGACTTTGACCTTTTGTGTGCTGATTTTTCCCCGCTTTGAAACTAAACCAGGGCAAAGTGTGTTTCACTTTGTGAAAGAAAAAGGACTGTGAATTACCTCACAGCTGCAAGCTAAGTATCACAGAACTGATAAGGGACTTGTACAAATTACCAGTTTGTTTGGAGATGAGTGCTCTTTGCTATACCAAAAGAGGGCTTGGTTTAAGTGAATTTTCATTATAAAGAACATTGTTTTGAATTTTCAAACGTGTGTGTGTCTGAAATTTGTACCTGTGAATTTTTGGGAGGAGTCTACCAGAGAGCCCGACAGAATACCTATGAGGAGAACAATAAGCGAATTCCAAAAAACCTCTAGGAATATGTCCTACTAACAAACTGCATGGAGTAAAATTATACAATCTAATTTGTCTAACATGCAAAGATGTGATGAATATTCTTGCAAAATCATATTTTGATTCTTATAAAAATTATCTTACCATTTCAGGCACATTAGCATCACTCACAGCAGAGGAGTTCCTACTGCTGCTCTGGGTGGGGCCCCTAGCCACAACCAGATGTAAAGAGCCTGTGGACTGCTGGAGCAATAGGATTGCTTGTTGATGAGAAATGTTCAGGTCTAATGGTGTATGATTTACAGCCAATATCTGATCATTTTCTTTTAACCTTTGATCCCTTGAATAAAGCCAAAGTGACAGTTAAAAGTGCTGCAGAAATCTTGCATAAAATGGTTACAGTATAATTCAGCTAGCACAACTCACATGCACTATATATTAAACATTAGCAAATAGATTCTTGGGTGCAGGTGCAAAATGTGATATCGTACTTATTTTTTGAGTACAATTGACAGGTTTTGTAGAGCATGCTAATTACAGAGTACAGTGGTTAGATTCACATAACATACTAATTCAAAGCCATTCAACCAACCAGCCAAACAGCATTATATCTATTATATCTGTGTATGAAATGAGTTAGTGTTGGGTATGATCAATGTAAGGTGCCACCAAATTCCCAAATCCAGACAAAGGCTGGAACAGCACACGACACTTAACATTGTTTGTTTGTTTGTTCATTCATTCATTCATTCATTCATTCATTCAATTTATGCCGCCCAATTCCCTAGGGACTCTAGGCAGCTCACAGAAAAAAATATAAAACATCAATAATAGTATTAAAACCTCTAAAAACAGTTTAAAAAGCAATTTACAATACAGTTAAACCCCTGCATACCATTCATAGTCAGATCTCGCTGGTTACCACCATAAGATCAATGGCCCTAGGCCTGTCGGAAAAGTCAGGTCTTTACTGCTTTCCGGAAGGCTAATAGGATGGTTGTAGTCCGGATGTCAGGAAGTAACTGGTTCCAGAGAGCTGGGACAGCCACAGAGAAGGCCCTCCCCCACAGACCTGCCAGCCGACACTGTTTAGTTGATGGGACCTGAAGAAGACCAACTCTGTGAGCCCTTACCGGTCGCTGGGAGCTATGTGGTAGAAGGCAGTCTCGAAGATAGTCTGGCCCTAAGCCATGCATTCTATTTATCATTACAAAATTGGCATAAGGTACATTTTTGTAACCTGTTCCAGTTATCATCAGGTCAGGAAAACTATAAAATTTATATAATTTCAATAGGATATCTCAGAGTCTCCCAAGAAATCTTACTAAATTTCTTACCTGGCTGCTATGCTTCCTGGCTGTACTTCTTTCACAAAGATACCAACTTCCCCAAAGCTTTGATTTTTAAGAGCAATCACACTAAATCCAAGGCCCTGGTTACATGGTTTTTCTATATCTATATACTCAATTTGCCTGCCCTGTGAAGGAAAAAAGTAATGTTATAAATACAGTATTTCTACAATTGCAAAACATAATTTACTATTAATAAAAGATGATCAAGATTTGCATTACATTGCAAGTGAAAAAATCTTCCAACCCTGCAGAACCTAAAAAGTATAGTCCTGCTTTCTTCATGGTCAAAACATCAATCATTTATTTATATTCATTTATATTTCATATTCCTAAACCTAACATCTCCCTCAAAGAAGTGCTCTTGGGTGTGTTCAATATAATATAACTGTTAAATAAAACAATGTATATAAATTAACAATAAAAATTAAAAAATATGGTTAAAAATTCAAAATTTTAGAATAATGACTACTAAACATCAAAAGGAGAGGCCATTTAGTATTAAACTATTACATGCGACCCGAGGCTCTCAAGCAACTAGTCAACCCCATAGTTGCGAAATCCTCTGTGCACCCCATACAAGAGGCAGCAGAGTGAATGCTTGACCCATTTACAGAAGGTCAAGAGATTGGGGGATTTTCTCACTTCTTGGCGCAAGATGTTCCCCAAAGTGGGAGCAATGGCAGGAAAACCACTCTTTCCAGACGATCCTACATCTATTCCATTTGTTATAAAGTCATTTTAAAATGTCACACACACACACATCATTTCTCCTAAATCAATACAACTAGTCCTCGCTTAGTGATGGTAATTGGGACAGGAATTTCCATTGCTAAGTAATGAAGCCATAATGCACAACACTATGTAACTGCATCATTTAGTGACGGCAATCCCATCAATCTCCATTGCTGCTCTTAAGCAAGGATCATGGATCACAAAGCAAGGTGTCCGAATTTATTTATTTTTATTTATTTAATTGGATTTGTATGCCGCCCCTCTCCGAGGACTTGGGGCGGCTCACAGCATATATAAAAAACAGAACAATAATATAATCCAATTAGTACTACAATATTAAAGACAATTACAAAGAGAAGATTAACCTAAAAAATTAACTTATTAACCAAACATTCAGCAATCATACCTAAGGCATTCAGTAGTCAGGGGAAGATCTAAGAGTCCCAAGCCAGGCGGCAAAGATGAGTTTTTAAGCTCTTTCGGAAGGCAAGGAGGGAAGGGGCAGTGCGAATCTCTGGGGAGAGTTGATTCCAGAGGGCCAGGGCTCCCACAGAGAAGGCTCTTCCCCTAGATCCTGCCAACCGACATTGTTTGGTCGACTGGACCCTAAGGAGGCCAACTCTGTGGGACCTCACTGGTCGCTGGGATTCGTACAGCAGAAGGCAGTCTCGGAGATAATCTGGTCCTGTGCCATGTAGGGCTTTATAGGTCATAACCAACACTTTGAATTGTGCCCGGAAACTGTTCGGTAGCCAACGCAGTCTGCGGAGTGATGGTGAGATGTGGGCATTTCTTGGAAGGCCCAAGACTGCTTGCGCGACTGCATTTTGGACAAGTTGAAGTTTCCGAACACTCTTCAGAGGTAGCCCCATGTAGAGAGCATTGCAGTAGTCGAACCTCGAGGTGATAAGGGCACGAGTGACCGTGAGCAAAGACTCCCTGTCCAAATAGGGCCGCAACTGGTGCACCAGGCGAACCTGGGCAAACGCCCCCCTCGCCACATTGTATCCACCTTGTTTTAAATTGGAATTTATACGCAGTGGTTCTCACCCTTTCTAATATCACGACTCCTTAATACAGTTCCTCATGTTATGGTGACCCCCCCAACCATAAGTCTAGCATCAATTCTCCCAACAGAGCTTTAAGCTGATTGGCAGGAAGGTCAGAGGGACATCCCCACTGTAAACGCCTGATTGGTCGGATTGTAAAAATTTGTTCCAAGGCACCAGAATAGAAGCTTTAGTTCCTAACACCATGGGAAATTTGTATTTCCCCATGATCTTAGGCAACACCTGTGAAACGGTCATTGGACCCTCAAAGGGGTCCCGACCCCCAGGCTGAGAACCACATAGAGGCATACAGTATAAGTAACCTTAATCAATATCAAAATAACATATTTGGTAAGCAGCACCAAGCTTGGTGGTACTTTATACCTGTGAGGGGTCTTAAGCTGTCTATATATACTAAATAGACAATGAGACTTTGTTTTAAAAAATTAATTCAGAATTCAGAAACTGACTTTAGTAACCACACGGTTTGGAATAAAAAGGAAACTTTTATATAATGCATCACTGCATTTTTACCTTGGCCATCTTTTGGATTATCAAATTAAATTCATCCACTTCAAATCTGGAAATTAGCGGAGCCATTTGCTTATCATTCTGGGTGTTACCATTAACAACAGGATGTGGGTCAGCATCAAATACCAGCAACCCTTGCCTAGTAAAATCAAAATCCACTGAACGATCTGGAGGCATATACCTAAGCTGTGAGGAAAAAGACAAGATGTTAGCACAAATTGTAAATAATTAATAATCAATACAAAATAATAGCATTAGTGGGCATATAGTACTGTTTAAATAAGATGGAAGTTCAGTGTGAATAACAACTTTCCTTTCTGGAATATTACTGAATCAATGAGTAAGTGAACATGTCAATAATCATATTATTATTTACGTCAAGTATATAAAACTCCCAAAAGAGAATTATTTTGTAACTAAAAGCAAGCTTGGTGGGACCCAGGGGAAGAGCTGGAACCAACTGCCCCCAGAGATTAGAATTGCCCCCACCCTCCTTGCCTTTCGTAAGCTACTTAAAACCCACCTCTGCCGCCAGGCATGGGGGAACTGAGATACTCTTTCCCCCTAGGCCGTTACAATTTTATGCATGGTATGTCTGTATGTCTGTTTGGTTTTTATTATAATGGGTTTTTAATTGTTTTTAGTATTTGATTATTATTATATGCTGTCTTATTATTGCTGTTAGCCGCCCCGAGTCTTCGGAGAGGGGCGGCATACAAATCCAATAAATAAATAAATAAGATAGAAAAAAAAGAATTATCCTGAATTGTTAATATAAGCTGACCCTTATAGTTTAGGATGGATTCATTATTTTTCTTGCGATTTATATTCTTCGTTTTCTTACATAAAAAAACTTTTAAACTCGAGAAAGAACAGACTTCCCAGGATTATTGGGTTTTTTGTTTGTTTGCTTTTGTAATTATATAATCCAGCCAATCCAATTGTGAAAAACTAACAGGTGATACAGGTAGTCCTTGATTTACGACCATAATTGAGCCCCAAATTTTTGTTGCTATGTAAGACATTGATTAAATGAAGTTTGCCCCATTTTACAGAAGGTCATAAAAGTGTTACTATTCCAGGACACAGCAACCATCATAAATATGAGTCAGTTTGAATTTGATCACATGACCATGGGGAGTGTGAAAAATGGTCATATCACTTTTTTCAGTGACATTATAACTTTGAACAGTCACTAAATGAACTGTTGTAAGCCAAGGACTACTTTTAATTAAATAAATCTGTATATATTTTCTCAGAAGGATATACAGTGTTCCCTCAATTTTCGCGGGGGATGCGTTCCGAGACCGCCCACGAAAGTCGAATTTCCACGAAGTAGAGATGCAGAAGTAAATACACAATTTTTGATTATGAACTGTATCACAAGCCTTCCCTTAACACTTTAAACCCCTAAACTGCAATTTCCCATTCCCTTAGCAACCCTTTAGATTATTACTCATCATGTTTATTTATTAAAGTTTATTTTAAAAAATATTTATTAAAGGCAGATGAAAGTTTGACAATGACATATGACGTCATCAGGTGGGAAAAAAGGTGGTATAGGGAAAAAACCCACGAAGTATTTTTTAATTAATATTTTTGAAAAACCGTAATATAGACTTTTCGCGAAGTTTGAACCCGCGAAAATCGAGGGAACACTGTAATTGGTCATGGTGATTTGCATCTTCATTTTCAAAGGCCAAAAAAAATATCTCTTTTAATGTTCAAGGTCAGGACAAATCATGCCTCTTCATTCTGCTCCTATCCACATACTACACATTCTAGAACCAGAGGATTTTGGATTATCTGGGAGACCATAAATTCTAATTCTGTTTTAATCAGAGAAACCACTTAGATGGCCTTTGGGTGACTTTCTCTCAGGCATAGCAAGATGACAATGACAAACCACTTCTGAAAATTTATCAAAAAAACCTACATGGATTCATTTATATGTCGTCCATAATCAAGACTAACCCAAAGACTTTTTTTAAGTTAGAGCAAACAAAATATCTGCAACTATCAAAGACATTTCTGGCTCCGAGTTTTAGGCACATTGCTTTCAAAAACTGACAAGAAAAAAATGGCACTATAATGATTTATAGCTTTTTAAAGAAATGGTGTGCATCAGCAATTCATGAGGGACTAAACTGTAACCATATATGTTTTAATAACATGCTATTCCCTAAAGCTTTCTTACTAGGTTGGAATATAAGCCCATATAAATAAAAAGCATCCTGTAATTCTGAATCAAATAAAATACAGTTTAAACACATTTTGGCATAGGAGCTACCACAGAAGTCACAAAAGCAATCTCAGTTGTTGAATACAGTCTTTATGACAGCTATTAACTGAAGTGATGTAATGCTTTAGGGAATATCAGGTGAAGACTGGAGAGGATCCAGATAAATATATCTTCAAAATTACACTGGCAGCTGCTGTAGATAATACTGTAAAATCTTATATGCAATAGAAGACTATTTACTTTGGCCCAGGTGGGGGTGCCACTATTAGGGTAATAACAGAAATATAAGATTCTCGTATGAAAGCTGAACTTGCTTTATTCAAACTTAGAGGTAGAATCTGTCTCACAATTGCTATTAAAATGTCCATTGCTCACCAAACGGTGATCAGGTTTCATATTTCCAATCCTTAATAACACTAATTGCCAATGTGACCAGGGGGCTGTCACTCTTCTCCTGGCTGATTACCTTTCATAAACCTCTAAAAAAGGTTGAAAAATTCTTATTCATAATTTTAACTGTTAAAATCCACCCGGTTCCTCCCTAGGCTAATAACTGTTACCAGCTAATTGCTTCAGAATTTTCTTGCAATTTAATTTTTTTAAATTTTATACAGTGGTTATTGGATTACATGCTGATTTTTCATTATTATTTGGACCATTTATTATTTTATTTTTTTAATTTGTGGCTGCTTCTTGTCTTAAACCAAGCCTATCCCACACCATTGTTTACACCAGTGTTTCCCAACCTTGGCAACTTGAAGATATTTGGACTTCAATTCCCAGAATTCCCCAGCCAGCTGGCTGGGGAATTCTGGGAGTTGAAGTCCAAATATCTTCAAGTTGCCACGGTTGGGAAACACTGGTTTACACCAATGTGATCGTGGAGACAAATCATGAAAATGCTCTGAGATACTCAGAAAATCAGGATACAAATATAATAAAGAAACCTTGGATCTAATTCTTAATGCTATATTTTTTTCATAAAGAGTTCTTGATTATTTTTTAATTCAGTTCTGCCATATATTTTCGCACAAAAGTAATGTATAGGTAATCCGTAAACTACTGAAAACCCACCTATGTTGCCAGGCATGGGGAAATTAATTTCCCCCCGGCTGTCCCGCTTTATGTATGGTATGTTGAGTTGTGTGATTGTTCTTAATAAGGGCTTCTTAATTGTTCTGCTTTTTAACATTGGATTTGTAGACTGTATTGTTTGTTGGGAGCCGCTCTGAAGTCCTCAGAGAGGGGCGGCATACAAATCTAATAAATAAATAAATAATTCTTGACATAACTACAATTGGGACCAAAATCTCAGTCACTAAGCAAAGCAGTTGTTAAGTGAGATAGTGTGACTGCTTTACTCAATGACTGCAATCCCAGTTGTGGTCATTAAGCAATCTCCCGAATTGTTTAGTGGAACATGCCTGGAAGGGAACTGCTCTGGTGGACTGTCTCAAAATACTTTGGATATTCTGGATCAGAGTTCTGTTTCCGCTCCCCTTGGTAGCTCCTTTTGGGAGGCCCCACCATCAGCCAGACCCCAGTGAGGAGAGGAAGCCCTCTCAGCAGACAGGAACAGTTGCAACCTTCCCTGCTGGTTTCCCAATTGATTTTGGCACTAAAGATGGCAAATGTTAATCCAATGATCATGAGGCACTTGGCAACCAGTTTTAAGTGGGAACAGACTGCCAAGCATCCGGATTGTAATCACGAAACTGAGAGGAACAGCTGAAAGTGCATTATGGGGCTAAAAGAACTTTCCAAGGCTGTCTTAACTTTGAACTAACTGGTCATAATTTAAGGACTATTTGTAGAACTATCATTCTTCCCTGATTTGCCACAAATTTGTCACGAGTGGGATATTTCTCCTAACAACATAATTATGCTGGATGTGGAGTTTTGACAGACCAGAATAACAAGGTTGGAAGTAGTAATGGGCTACCAAAATTTTTACTACCACATTGTGGCCGTGGCTCGTGTATTTTGTTTCAACATCTTTCAGTGCAAATTGGGTGCTCTGGAGTGGAGCTCCAAATTTTGCTACTGGTACTGCGTTCCTGACCGTACCTATAGGAGCCCATTACTGGTTGGAAGGGACCTTGGTGATTTTCTACTCCAATTCCCTGCCCAAGCAGGAGATGCTATTCCATTCCAGCCAAATGACTGTCCAATCTCTTCTTTAAAAACCTCCAGTGACAGAGCACCAGCAACTGATTGTTTGGTAGTTTGGGGGAGTTAAAGCCTATACATTTCAAGGTTGCCATAATGTTGCAGAACTTCAATTATATTAGTTATCTTTTTACCTCCTTCCTCCCTAAAACTATAATGTCTGATTAAAAGCTTTTGGAAACTTAGAATCCTGTCCACTATTTATATAACTTCAGCTAATTCAATCAAACTACTAAGGAATGAATTACAGGAAGGAGAAAAAATGTAGAATAGGAATAGGAATGGAACAGAACAGAATTCTTAATTTGCAAAGTGAGATTGGACAAACAAGAAATTTGTCCCTCTCAAAGCTCTCAAACAAACAGCAAAGTGATAAGTCAACTTGGTGTGATTCTGATACTTCCCACAAATATTACTACTTCAAAACAATCTTGCAAACAAAACCAATTAGAATCCATCAAATCTTTCTCTTTTGTTACTCACCTGTTCTTTCAGCTGCTTTATTGACTGCTGAAGAGTCAGCACATGGTTGAATAAAGGGTTCTTAAGAGTATTGTATAGAAAAGCCAGATTATCACTGTGTGAACTGTCTCCTTTCTCATGAAGTTTCATTAGTAGACGCTCCAGAATCCTCAGGATCTGCTGCTTATCTGTTGGATTCCATAAAACATCGTAACAATTCATTAAAAAAAACATGCTTAAGATAATTGAAATGTTTCAACCATGCGATAAGCTTATTTCAAACACACTTACCTGCCATTGGATTTTCTGGCATCCTGGTTTATCTGCACTGTAGATTCAATACGGCCTAAATTTTAGAATGAAAATGCAGATTAAGCTTTGTTTTACACCTTTTGGGACTTTTTGACAAGCAAAGTCAATGAGAAGCCAGATTCACTTAACACCTTTGATACTAATTTAACAACTGTACTGACTCACTTAACAACTGTGGCAAGAAAGATAGTAAAATGGGGCAGACCCCACTTAAAACTGCCTTGCTTAGCAACCAAAATTTTGGCCTCAATTGTGTTCATAACTCATACCTGTACTGTCTTGTTACACACAGAGATAGAATCTAGACCAGTGAACCTTTTTTTCCTCAGGTACCAAAATAGTGTGCGCAAACTATCACATGGAGTGCATGCACACACCCATAATTCAAAGCTCCCCTTCATCACACACCCCCTGTGCATGCATGCACAAACCTCCCCACACACTCCCCCATTTCCTGACTTTCGGTGGGCCCGGTAGGCCCATTTTTTGCCCTTCCCAGGCTCAAGAGGCTTTCTTGGAGCTTGGGGAGGGCGTAAACGTTCCCTTCCCTCCATCCCGGAGGCTGTCCGGAGGCTGAAATCGATCTTACAGAGCCTCTATGTGAGGCAAAAATCAGCAGGCAGCCACACATATGTGCGCTGGGGAGCGGCTCGTGTGCCGGCCGATATGGCTCTGTGTGCCATCTGTGGCACGCATGCCATGCGTTCTACATCATGGATCTAGACCAACAGAAAAAGTTTTCAATCATGTTGCCAGCTGTTACTTAATTGCTGTTACTTAATTAATATTACTTTCATATACATACTATTTTATTATATGTAAAAACTGCTACCAATAGAATCAAGAATATATGTAAAAACTGCTACCAATAGAATCAAGAATCAAGAAAAATAGAATCATACCAAGATAATCACACCAAGATAAACACAAGCCATGATAATAAAATTTGTATTTTATCCCTGGCTTCTCATGTTGAATGCAAAATTTTCTCCATTCTACAGATAAATAAATCAGTTCAGGGTAATACTGGACAATTTACACCACAGAGTATTCTGGAACATTTTCTATTTTTATTCATGTATAATATTAAACCACCTTGTTATGTTTGCATAGGACGAGGAGTGTAAGAACAAAATTGGGATTTGTATTCCATATTTTCCATCCCCCTCAGCTAAAAATAAAACCTCATGTGTGAACCAACAATGGAATGGAATTGTTTAGAATTGTAATTTTAAAACATTATAATTTTCCAATTATGAAGTGGAAATATACTGATCTCACATAAGTTTAAATATAAAGCCTCCTTTAATCTACCTTAAATCTCAGTTATCTCATAGATACATCCATGTATCTTCTTCCAGATGTTCTCTCAAGTCGTCAGTCAGTTTACAGTTCTAGTACTAACCCAGGCCTAACCCTCCTTACTTTTAGAGCATATGGAAGATCAGTTTTTTTAAAAAAAAAAAGTCTCACCAAATGGAAATCCTAAGGCTGCAACTGTGTACCAATTAATAATAAAATCCTACAGACTTCAGGTAGGATTACTTTCAGATAGGCACATAACATTGGCTGACATCATTGAGAACTAAGGAATAAAATCAGTCACATATAAGTTAAATAAGTCACACTGTGTTTATTTAAAGGTATTTGCAGATGATTATTAGTATGCCTATTCAGAAACTGTACTGAGTTTACTCCCTGGATAGGTATGTGTTTTATTACGTCACAGTCTCAAGTTTCTTTATTTGGCCTTTCGTGTATTAATAGATACATATGCATGAGAGGCCTTTTAAAACCTGACTGCACTTGGAAACTCACTGAGATTTCTCAGGCATACAGTGACCCTAGAATTGCAAAAGCCTTCTCTCCAGTTCTGCTTTAGGTATTAAATTCATAGATGCAAATTCACCAACAAGAGAAACTGAAAATTCTAGGATATTATATCGATCATCATCTAAGCCAGAGGTCTTCACACTTGGCAACTTTAAGACTTGTGGACTCCAACTCCCAGAATTCTGGGAGTTGAAGTCCACAAGTCTCACAGTTGCCAAGTTTTGGGACCCCTGAATTCTAAGCCCTCTTAGAACCATCCTTACACAACAGATACTACAATAAATAAACCCTCTTGAATAATAATATTCCACTTGTCTCAGTGTGTCCAGATTTGAGTAGAACTTTAAAAAGGACCCCCTTTAAAAAACCTGAAACTTTTGCTTTATTTGTGAGCTTTAGAATGGGAGTTTAAAATGCATTCTGAAGCAAATCTAGTTTAATATTAATTTCATAATGAAATTGCCTAGCGTTAGTACTGAACTTAATTTCCAAAGTGAAAAAAAAAATAGCTATCCTAAAAAGCATTACTTTCCAATCCTCTTTTCTTCCATATGTTCTCTGCTATTCAGTGCATCAATATTTATTTTTATTTTATTTATTTGTAAAATTTACACGACACCCAACTCTACTTGGAGTCTATCTACACTTAGTGAACTATCTACACTTAATGAACTAGGCTTACTGTTATAAAAGTTTTTTTAAGAATTTATAACTATAAATTTTTATTTTTATTTTATTTAAATATTTATTTTTATTTTATTTATTTGTAAAATTTATATGCCACCCAACTCCACTTGGACTCTATCTACACTTAGTGAACTAGCTACACTTAATGAACTAGAGTTACTTTTATAAAAGTTTTTTTTAAGAATTTATAACTATACATTTTTATTTTTATTTTATTTAAATATTTATTTTTATTTTATTTATTTGTAAAATTTATACGCCACCCAACTCCACTTGGATTCTATCTACACTTAATGAACTACTATATCTACACTATCTACACTTAGTGAACTAGGGTTACTCTTATAAAAGGGTTGTTTTTAAAAATAATTCTGGGAATTGAATTGCACAAGTCTGGGGTTCGCCAACACATAGGAATACCAAACCTTGAGTTTCTCTATCAGAGGTAGTGGGTTGTTTAGACCAGAAACAGCCTGATTGAGGATCAATGCAGAGATACCCAAGAAAGATACCCAATCCTGGGTCTAGAAAGCTTAGAACTAAGATGCCTCAAACATGATCTAAGTATTGCCCACAAGATCATATGCTGCAACGTCCTGCCTGTCAAAGACTACTTCAGCTTCAACCACAACAACACAAGAGCCCACAACAGATTCAAGCTTAATATTAACCGCTCCAAACTTGACTGTAAAAAATACGACTTTAGTAATTGAGTTGTCGAAGCGTGGAATTCACTACCGGACTCTCTAGTATCATCCCCTAACCCCCAACACTTTACCCTTAGACTATCCACGATCGACCTCACCAAGTTCCTAAGAAGTTAGTAAGGGGTGTATGTAAGTGTGCACCAGAGTGCCTACCTTCCCCTGTCCTATTGTCTCTCCTATATCTCCTATATCTTCTCTTCTATCCCTATATCTTTTTCTGCTATTCTCTCATAGTTATATTTTACTCATTTATTTTCTCCTCTATTCTCCCTTTAATACATTCTATCTGATTATATCCTCTATGACTCTCATTGTGTATTATTGTGTATTAGACACAGACAAACAAACAAACAAAAGTAACTCCCTCTTCCCTTTTGAGTTTATTGATTCCCACACCTTCAGTTACCAACAAGGAAAGAGCACCCACAGCCAGCAGAGATCCAAGCCCAGCCCTCAACCAAAGGTCAGCACCGTTGGCAGCTAAGACTACACAACCACAACACTGCCTCTGCTGTTCAACGTTTCACCGGCCAAAGCTGAAAATATCCCGTCGCGCCTGTACTTTGCACTTCGCTTTAGCGGCTTTTAATGCCGTTCCGTTCACAGGGTTTCAACCCGGGCGGACTTTCAAAATAAGCGTCCCCTTCCCACGATCAACTAAGTCAAGTGTTTCCCAACCTTGGTCACTTGAAGATATCTAGACGTCAACTCCCAGAATTCCCCAGCCAGCATTCGCTGGCTGGAGAATTCTGGGAGTTAAAGTCCAGATATCTTCAAGTGGCCAAGGTTGGGAAACACTGAGCTAAGTCCCCCGAAGAAAACCCAGTATCTAAAAGGGGGGAATCGGGTCGGATCTAGTCAGCTAACAGCTGTGGACGCCTCACAGAAAAACCCCACAGCGAGGGAGGGAGGGAAGGACCCCCCCCCCATAAAGGCTCGACAAACCCGCCCACATGAAGCGCAACAAGTTCTCCCCAAGTCGTTTTCCTTTCTTTTTTTTCCATTACGCTTCCAGCCTTCAGGAAGTGGGCGGCGGGGCGCGACGCAAAAGCCCCCGACTGGCTGCAATCTTCCAGCGCCTGCCTGCCGCTTCTCCTCCCCGCCGTAAGGTCAACGGGGGGGCTTCCCGGAGGTGGCCGGGAGCGCGCCCGGCTCGGCAAGCAAAGCTTACCTGCTCGATGAGGAGGCGAGACCTGTCGCTGGGCGATCCTGGCTTGTTCTCTTACCTGGGCGGAAGCGGGAGTTTGGCTTTTCCCTCCCCGCACCTCGCCTTGCAACACAGGAAGCCGGCAGCGAGGGGGAGCCGCTGGGCGCTGAAGGGAAAATCAAGCCGGGCTCCCACAGGATTCAGGATGGTGGGCGAGAGATCAGCTGCGGCGGGACGAGAAGCGGGGTTCGCAGAGGTCGCGGAGTGGAGGAGTCTCGTCCTCCCACAACGGAATGGCGATGAGGTTTAGCTTCGGGGCAGAAGGCGCGGATCCTTCTCTAAGAATACGGAGATTCAAGGAGAAAGGGGAATAAGGAGCGGGAAGGGGAATTGGAGAGCGTGGACGGTGTCTATGTGTTTGTGTGTATAAATGTGTGTGTAAACACAAACACATATACATACATACATACATACATACATACATACATACACACACACACACACATACATATATATATATATATATACACATACATACACACACAAACTGCTCAAAAAATAAAAGGAACACTTAAACAACAGAATATAAGGTAACTTCAAGTAAATCAAAGTTCTGTGAAATCAAACTGTCCACTTAGGAAGCAGCACTGATTGACAATGAGTTTCAAAGGCTGTTGTGCAAATGGAATAGTTGTGCAAATGAAATATTCAATGAGAATATTTCCTTCATTCAGATCTAGGATGTGTTATTTGAATGTTCCCTTTATTTATTTATCTTTTGAGATATATGTGTGTGTGTGTGTGTGTCACGTTTTTGCTGAATTTGAAAATTAAGGGACACACACACACACACCTCAGTTCTTTATAAATTTGAATTGTATATATATTCAATTTACTTACCAACCTGTCTACCTACCTATCTATATCTAGTCCTCGGAGAGGGGTGGCATACTAATCCAATTATATAAATAAATCTATCAAAAAGATAGATCTACCTACCTACCTACCTATCTATCAAAACGTGTACAAGATAATAGGTATAGCATAAACATAAACAAAAGCAAGTAGGTATAGGCAAATTTGGACAGTAGGACGGGGATGGTAGGCAGGATGGTGCACTTATGCACACCCCCTTTGGGCACCCTTGCAGGAGTGGCTGGATGAACAACATGGTTGGGTTCTGGGAACACGTCCGTTGGGGGGACAATCAACAGAGGGAGGTTCCAACTCTGTAGATTTTCATTAGGTGTAAATTGGGAAGAGGCCGATAAACCTGTGTGGGCTGAGGAGCGTTGTTTGTTTATTTATTTATTAGAGTTGGAAGAGACCTTGTAGGTCATCTAGTTCAACGCCCTCATGCGTGCTCAAGCAGGAGTTCCTACCCCAGTGATGGCGACCCTATGCACACGTGCCACAGGTGCCACATGGAGCCATATTGGAGGGCATATGAGGCATTGCCCTATGTCAATTCCAGCGTGGATGCGCACACTGATTTTCAGCCTTGGGAAAGACGCTTACACCTTCTGGAGGCTTCAGAGAAGCTTACTGAAGTCCCTGAGTGCGAAAAATGGCCCAATGGACAAACCGGAAGTTCAGAAAAGAGACTTCTGATTTGCCTGTTGTGCTGTTTTTTTGTACTCCGGGGCTTCAGGAAGCTTCTCTGAAGCCTCCGGTGTGCAAACGGGGCATGCATAAGTGCACCAGAGTGCCTTCCATCCCCTGTCCTAATGTTTCTCTTTTACTAGTACTGTACCATGTATATAAACATTATATCTTTGTACCATTGTATCTTTGTATATGTGACAAAACAAAATATTATAATAATAATAATAATAATAATAATAATAATAATAATAATCAACAAAGGGCAAACTGGAAGTCCATTTTTCCGAACTTCCAGTTTGTCCCTTGGGCCGTTTTTTCACCATCCCAGGCTTCAGTGAGGCCTGTGCTCAGGCGTGGGAGTGGGTGGAGGGTTGTGTGCATGTATAGGAGTAGTGCAGGGGTTGTGCATGCGTGGCAGAGGAGAAATGGGTGTGGGCACATACATATCCCTTTGGCATGCAAATCAAAAAAGGTTCGCCATCACTGTCCTACACCATTCCGGACAAATGGCAGTCCAGTCTCCCCCTGGAAGTCTCAAGTGTTGGAGCTCTTGCAACCTCCCCAGGCAAGCTGTTGTTTGTGAAACCAGCCGCAAGTCAAATATTCCGACATCACAAGGCACCAGCTGTTTTGTTGGATATATTTGCATTTTAAATCTACATTTATTGGAATTACAGTATATAGAAACATGAAGGATGTTATCTTTTCAAGAGATGAAATGGATGATCTTAACTAGCTATGGGAAAATAGCTTTTTCCTTTCCAAAAAGAACACCGGCTGCCAGCAGTTTGGCAGATCGAATCTCACCAGGCTCAAGGATGATTCAGCCTTCCATCCTTCCCAGGTGCAAAAGGTTTTTAAGATGTCCCAAAGGCGATTTTTCTTTTCCAAAAAGCCCTGGCTGGGTCTTGTAGGGCTGGTTGTTGCAGTTGAGTCTGCATCACGTGATCACAATTTGGGCACCCAGCCAGATTTTCAACCATTGCAGCATCCCATGTTCATATAATTGTGACTGCAATCTCCTCTAAGGTCTTCCAACAAGCAAAGTTATGGGAAAGTCAGTAGGAACAACCAAGTCCTGGTTCCAAAAGATCCTTGCTTAATGACAATTGTTGAGACTGCTGGAAGTGTTGGTGCAAACAAAATGCAAGTGACATTACAATTTTTGACTATGTTACTTATCAATGGGTAACTCTGTCTCCAATTCCAGTCATTAAGCAAGAATTATACCAAACTATTGAACCAAAGAAATTACGGTAAATTGTATAGAATCAGAAGGCTTCTGGTTAAAGAGACTTCAGTCTTGCCACGGCAGTTACAGAGAATCTCTTTTAGAGTATTTCCTCAACTGTTGTTTTTGTTTTATGTTATTGTATTATCTTTAGTTGTTATGAGTTGGGAGGCTGTATAAAAGGAATGAAATAAACAATGTGCTGTTTTTTGTTTTATGTTATTGTATTATCTTTAGTTGTTATGAGATGGGAGGCTGTATAAGAGGAATGAAATAAACAATGTGCTGTTTCTTATTTTTTACACTTTATCTCTTATTTTAAAAACCCAGATCCTTTGGGACTTGGGTTGTGTATAAATATTATTAATAAATAACAGGCATTAAGAAGCATAAGTGCTTCGTAGTGTTTGGGGGGAAAAATGTGGATCAAGCTATTAGAGGTATGCAAACCAAGTGAATCAATACATTCAAAATTTCTATTGAGATCATGTAATTGTCATTTTCTTTACATCATGAAGTTTAAATAAATGAGACTATTGCTACTGGAATTGCAGTCTCAGTTTAATGGCCACAGGATGTGGAAAATGTACATGAATCTTATCTTATTCAGACAATAATGCAGTGGGTGGATTTATAAATCAAGTTAAGAAAAAAAAATCAAATCACATTTTGGTTTAATATTGTATAGGTTAGGTATCTTTGCAGTAAAATATGTTGTAAGATAATAGCTGGAACCGTATGGAAATTATCTATATATTCACTCTTAATGCCATAAAAGCTCCTGAAAAAGATGAAACAACAGTAACAAAAATCGTAATAAGATCTGGTCACCAATTATCCCAACACATATGTGACATGGGAAATTTGATTTTACCCAAATACTGAGTGAATCATTATCAGGTAAGTAATAAAGCAGATTTTTGTCATGAATAGACCCATGTGTTGTTAATATTTCTATTATTACACTGATGTTTTTAATGATGCTCAGGGTTGCTCCAATGAGTTGGGCAGCTTTACAAATTGAATAAAATCAATCAATCAAAGGCTGGCCTTACTTATTCGCCTGATTGAATAATAGCCATTACTATTTAATGACTATCCAGTAGCCATTAAAAAAAATCTCCAAACTATGAGTCCAGGTTTAAAAAGGACAAGGTGCTGAGGTGACCAAATCTCTGAAATTAAGTAAATTAAATGGATGTCAAATAAGGTTGCATTCAGTGAAGGGCTACCAATTTTTTTACTACCACACTGTGGGTCTGGCTTATGCAGGATGCCCTGCATTTTCTTTCATCTCAGTGCAAATTGGGTGCTCTGGGGTGGAGCTCCATTTTCACTACCCCAGTGCATTCCCCCCAGTCCAGGCAGCAGCCCACCCCTGGTTGTATTCTTGTCCCTTCATTATCCAGTTTTATTTGAACTGTTCCGTTACAGGCTTTATCAACCAGCAAGCTTCCTTGTCAAGTAGTAACACAGAGACTGTTAAGATATTCATGAACTGGGAGAGCCATGTTAACAAGGTCAGCCAGTGAATAGGCATAGCAACAAAGTTAGCCAATGAGCATTAAACACTTCTAAGTCTGTGCAGGGAATCGAAACTGAAACCTTAACCTTAAGGCTGGGTGTGGCCCCAGTTCACTTTGTTCTCTGGTCTACTCTGTACTCTCCACCCACTCTCTGTGCTTGTCTGCTCTGCTGAAATGAAACTCACTCCTGTTTGTGTTTACTTGAAGAAATAATCTACTTGTGGTATTTTGTGTGTGTACCTTGTAACAACAGCTGCTATTCTTTCTGAGTTTCAGGCAGAAGACTTATCTTAAGTATTAACCAGTTCCTGCCATCAAGAAAAACTTAATAAAAACACAATTAACTCTATAAAAGCAAAGATTTATTGTTTCCATTTACCAAAACATTCTGCCAATATAAATGCCACATCAATGGCATCAAAACAAACTGTTTAAATATTCATCCTGTAAATAATAACAAATTCACAAAGTTTCATCCAATGCATAAATACTGTAATTAACTACATAAGCCACAAAGGTAACAATTTTGTCTTAGTAGCAATTAAATTGTTCAGAACTAAGATTTTAGTTCTGCTTTATGATATACAACTCTATCCTTACAAAGACTTAAAAGCTTTAGATTAAAGCTAGCTAAATGTGTACGAATTATTTTCATGCCCCTTCATTTATCCATGTTTATAATAAGATTTGAGCTAGGATCTATTTTTATAGCGGCTTGCATAGAAATATCTTACCTAACATATTAGCTGAAACTACACTTGAAGAGTGATTCACTGCTATTGCAAAATACAAAAAGTTGGTGGAAGTTTGACTTTAAAAGTTCCTGCCCAGATAGCTATTACAGATGCTCAGATATAACCATAAAATTGTAAACACAGATGCTGTTGTGTGGTCCAATCTGCTTTGACTGGTGATCTGCAGTTATATCCACTCATTAAACATGAACCAAATCTGTGGTTTTACAATTTCCATTAGATGGCAACTTTACTGCAGCCTCCTGAGAATGTCACAAAAGTTTGTTCCTTTGCAGTTGCCAGTAGCTTTTACTCAAAAGGCCTAAACTTACCGGTATTCTACTTTGGAATGGTACGTTGGTGTTTAGGAGATTTAAATGCTAGTTTGCTAATATGTCATTGCCTGTGATCATATCACTTTTTTAAAAATTTGGCCTGTGGCAATAAATAAGAGTGAACCATGAAGTTCATTCTTTTAAATGAATGTGCATTATTTAAAAGGAGATTTAAAAGTTGTATGAATTAAGACTAGTCAAAAATATGCATTGTTAACATAATGCAATACAGTATAGTATTGGTTTCTTGCAAGTCCCCAATTGCTGGTAGTCGTGCTGTTGGGGATAATAGAGAATATATTTTCTTTTTCTATGTTATTTTTAAATGTAAATAAATCTAATAAACATTTATATTAAAAAATAGATGATATATTCTTTTATAAGCACCGTGAAGTTCACGAAGGTAAACCAGTACCCCTCTGACTGAAAATGGCTCGTCACAATAGCAACTGGCAGGGTGGCTGGATGAGCGTTGGGGAAAAGTCCGATCCACTGAATCAAACAGGGGTGGTTCCTCCAGAACTCCAATTTTTAGCCCGAGGTCCATCCAGTCTGTAGAATTATCACCTGGCTTCTCGCCTCCCACTTGTGTTTACAGATGACAATGGGTGACGTGCGAAGCTTTGCTCCCTATTTCTTCCTGCCTCCCATCAGGACTCACTCAACCAATCGAAACTGCGAACCTGAATCGTCGCTCAGCAAAGGAAACAGCCGGCTAAATTTCTCTGCCCCTGCCCCCAAGAAAGGTCAATCCCGGGTTATTTTCTTCCGTTTGCTTTGAATCCGAATAGCCATTTTTAGTAAGGGCGCTCGGCTTCCCATTTTTCATGCCTCTGAGAGCAATTGCCCGGAATGAAGCCGGCGTGTTTTGCCTTCGTCCCTAAAGAAAACAATAGGAAAGGCAGCCATCTTTGTGACGGGCAAGGCGATTTCCCATTTCCGACAGGAGACACAGCGGCCTGCTCTGCCCTTCTTTGCGCGCTCGGGGATGGCGTCGAGCGTTCCGCGAAGAGACTACAGTACTACGGCAACGTTTGAGGAGGAGGAGGAGGAGGTTCCTTTTTCTAACAAGGCCGGCCTGGCAGGAGAAGCCGCTGTCAAGCGAAGATAAGCGGCATGGTACCTCTCTGGCCGTTGGGGACTTTGTGGCTGGCTTATTTCGCGGCTCGGGGTGTGGCGAGCGACGATGCTCCATTGAAGTGCGAAGATCTGCGAATGGGCCAATATCCTGAAGGCGGGAGGATGCCAAGGAGACCCAACGGTCGCCGTGGTGATGGGCTTTGCGGGGCAGGAGGGGGCAAGGAAGGGGCGGGGACGTCTCTCTGTAGTCTAAAACAGGGGTCTCCAATTTTGATCGCTTGAAGACTTGTGGACTTCAACTCCCAGAATTCTTCAGCCAGACTTGCTGGCTGAAGAATTCTGGGAGTTGAAGTCCACAATTCTTCAAGTGGCCAAAGTTGGAGACCTTGCTGCAGGCATAATGAGCCGAGTACAGTGGTACCTCGAGATACGAGTTTAATTCGTTCCGGACCTGGGCTCTTAAGTCGAGCAGCTCTTATCTCGAACGACTTTTCCCCATAGGAATTAATGTAAATAATTTTAATTGGTTCCAGCCCTCAAAAAACTCACAGTTAGTCTAAATTATACAGAAAGACATGTTTTTAATGAAGAAATGTACATGTACATATAAATGAATAATGAAGTTTCTTTCACTTAACTTGTAAACTTTCTTAAACTTTTAAATTTACATATGTTCAACTTCTCTGCCACCCAATCCTGTAGGACAAAGGTCCCCAACCCTTTTTGCACCAGGGACCGGCTTTAAGCGATCAAGAGAGGAATGGGTGAATGAATGGACGGAGGGTGGGAAGGAAGGAAGGAAAGAGGGAAGGGACAGGAACAGAGGAAGGAAGCAAGGAAACTTATGAAAGGGGAGAGTAAGAGAGGAATGAGTGAAGGGAGGGAGGGAGGGAAGAAGGTGGGAAGGAGAAAGAAAAGAAGAAATAGAGGAAGGGAAGGTAAAAGAGAGAAAGAAAAAGAGCAAGAAAGAAAGAAAGAAAGAAAGGGGGAAGGGACAGGAACAGAGGAAGGAAGCAAGGAAACTTATGAAAGGGGAGAGTAAGAGAGGAATGAGTGAAGGGAGGGAGGGAGGGAAGAAGGTGGGAAGGAGAAAGAAAAGAAGAAATAGAGGAAGGGAAGGTAAAAGAGAGAAAGAAAAAGAGCAAGAAAGAAAGCTGCAAGCACCCCCCCGAGCCCCCCAGGCCGGCTGCAACCTTTTAAAACACGCGCGCCGCTTCGCAGCTGTTTCCTGAAGCCGAACGCGGAAGTTAGCGTTTGGCTTCAGGAGACAGCTCCTTGGCGCTTGTATCTCGAATTTGGGCTTGTAAGTAGAACAAAAATATCTCTCCCCTCCCAGCTCTTATCTCGAGTTGCTCTTAAGTAGAGCAGCTCTTATGTCGGGGTTCCACTGTACTTGAATTAGCTGCACCTGTCCGTAGTTCGAAAAGGTTCGTAGTACTGTAGTTGTAAGTGGAATACTGGGGTGGGATTTTTGTTTTTATTTTAATATCCATAACAGCTTGTTCATTTTGAAAGTTAATAACAAGGTGACTTGATACCAATAATCAACAAGCTTTATTCCTTGCAACAAGGCCCAAGGAAAGATGTTTCCCTCTCTCTAAACTTTTAGGAACAAATGATAGTCCATAGTACATTGAAACAGGATCTTCTCAAAATGCTTGGTGCACAAGTCTCTATAGTAAGAGGCAAAACTCTTCTCTCACTAAGACAAAAAGTAGTAATGCTCTAGGTGTGTCCCTACAGACCTACCTTGGAAAAGCTGCAGAGATAGCATAATTTGAGTAGCAACATCTACATAGGTACTGAAAAATATCTAACATTTTTAAGGTTGCATTGTGTTAAATCTTTGATAGCTTTTTTACCAAATAGCAAATGGATGTTCAATTCTCCTATTCTAGTAGAGTTATAAGGATAGTAGGCCGAATACTTTTTAAAAAGTGTTTTTTCATCTGCAATCTATTTTGCTATAGCAGGAAAGGAAAATGTAGTTACCTAGATGTTGCCAAATTATAACTGCCCAACAGATGCATCTAACAGATGCATATATATGACTACCGTATTTTTCGCTCTATAAGACGCACCTGCTGGTAAGACGCACCTAGATTTTAGAGGAGGAAAATAGAAAAAAAATATTTTGAGCCAAAAAGGGGAGAGGAAGAGAGGAAGGAGTGAAAGAAGGGAGTGAGGGAGGAAAGAAGGGAGGAAGGAAAAGGAAAGCAAGAAATGGAGGGAGGAAAGGAAGGAAAGAAAGAAAGAAAGAAAGAAAGGGGGAAGGGACAGGAACAGAGGAAGGAAGCAAGGAAACTTATGAAAGGGGAGAGGAAGAGAGGAAGGACTGAAGGGAGGGAGGGAGGGAAGAAGGTAGGAAGGAGAAAGAAAAGAAGAAATAGAGGAAGGGAAGGTAAAAGAGAGAAAGAAAAAGAGCAAGAAAGAGAGAAAGAAAGAAAATGAAAGAGAAATAAAAATAGAGAGGGGGAATGAAAGAAATGGAAGGAGGGAAGGAAGGAGAGAAAGAAAGAGAAAGAAAGAAAGAAAGAAAGAGAAAGAAAAAAGAATGAAAGAGCAAGAGAGCAAGAGAGAAAAAGAAAGAAAGAAAGGCAACTTCAAAGAAAGGCTCACTGAGCATCTCTCTCTCTCTTTCTATCCCTCTTTCTTTCTCTTCCTTTCTCTCTCTCCTCTTCCTTTATCTCCTCTCTCTCTCTCCCTCCCTCTTTCTCTCCCCCCCTCTCTCCCCCTTTCCCTCTCTCTTTCTCTCTCTCTCTCTTGCTATCTCTCCCCCCTCTCCCTCTCTCTCCCCCCTCTCCCCCCTTTCCCTCTCTCTTTCTCTCTCTCCCTCTCTTGCTATCTCTCCCCCCTCTCCCACTCTCTTTCTCCCTCTCCCTCTCTTTCTCTCTCTCCCCCTCTCTCTTTCTCTCTCTCTCCCCCTCTTTCTCTCTCTTCTTCTCACTTTCTCTCTCTTGTTTTCTTTCTGTCTGGGCAGATGGCTGTGCTGACCGGAGAAGCGAGCGATCCGGGAGTCCGGGACTGTGTGGCTTTGTGCCATGAAGAGGAAACGGCTCCGGCAGCAGGGAAAAGTCGGCCGTTTTCTCTTCATGGCGCAAAGCCACACAGTCCCGGACTCCCGGATTGCTCGCCCAAGGCAGGAGGCGGCGGAGGAGGAGAGGGGGCGGATCGCGCCCCAAGGCAGAAGGCAGCGACGTTGGAGAGGGGGCAGATTGCGCCCCAAGGCAGGAGGAGGCAGCGGAGGGGAGGAGGCAGCGGAGGAGAGGAGGCAGATCGCGCCCCAAGGCAGGAGGTGGCAGAGGAGGAGAGGAGGCGGATCGGGCGGGCAATAGGGCAGCGTGGAGAAGCCAGGGGCGCATTTGTCCGGAGGCACCGTGGGGAGGCAGGGGCGGCCGCGGCTCCCTTTACTCCTACTGCCACACCTCCCTGCCCCCGCCCACCTCCCCGCGGGCTGGCAGGGGGATGGGGAACCCGTGGAAAAGGGCGCGCACCGGTGTATTTGGGGGTGCACGCAGCTTACGGGGAACGGTGGGCCAGGCAGCAGCTAGCCAGCCAGCCGGCGGGATGGCGCTTCCGAGTTCGCAGCCTCCCCCCCCCCCCCCGCCTGCATCTTCGCTCCATAAGACGGGGCTGATTTTTCATCCTACTTTGGGAGGAAAAAAACTGCGTCTTATGGAGCAAAAAATACGGTAATTCCTCTCTGCAAAGATGTTTTTTTTATATTATTCTGAGGGTGCTTTTTTATTTTGGCTTGCAAGAATCTAGGCTTGTTTCAACCCCCAGAATTGAGTCCAAACCAGAATTGATGGACCACAGGCGTAACAACAGAAACTAACAGGCCTAAGGAATCTATGTAAACCACTTAAACCCCTTATGAGTGGAAAGAGATCTAGGGCAGAAATTTGTGGTTGGGTTCATATGTAATAAGCCAGGCTTTGCAACATTTGGGGAGCTAAGTAGTTGCACATCCCTGTTGGTAATGGGGCCTGAACAAAATCTAAATTTAATTTCCTTTTTTTTATTCTTGCAGTGAATAGGTCCTACAGGTAGTCCTCAACCAAAGAACCCAGAATTCACTTGTTAATTTCTTGCTGCATTTTTAAGTGAATTGCTGCAGTTGTTAAAATGAATTGAGTGAGGCAGTGGTTAGAGTGCAGCTCTGCAGGCTACTTCAGTTAACTGCTAGCTATCGTTCAGCAGTTCAAATCTCACCACCAGCTCAAGGTTGACTCAGTCTTCCATCCTTCCGAGGCGGGTAAAATGAGGACCCAGATTGTTGTGGGCAATATGCGGATTCTGTAAACCGCTTAGAGAGGACTGTAAAAGCACTATGAAGCAGTATATAAGTCTAAATGCTATTGCTAAATGCTAATCGGGCTTCCCTAGGAACTTTGCTTCTCAGAAAATCTCAAAGGATGATCGCGTGAGTGCAGGATACTGCAACTATCATAAATATGAACCAGTTGTCCAGCATTTGAATGTAAATCAAGTGACCATGGGGATACTGCAATGGTCATATGGGAGAAAAGCTGTCATAAATCACTTTCTTCAGTGCCATTGTATCTTCAAATGGTCACTAAACGGAGTGTTTGTAAGTCGAGCAATACCTTTATTGCTCAAGCATGTTTAATTATACCAGCCAAAATTGCCTAGTTTTTCATACAACTCCAAACCATAATCCATAATTTAGAAAGCGCAGTACATACGTTCGTACAACATTGCAAAGCCAAGAAATAATTATAGCATATTTATGTGAACCCATTATGTATTATCTTGCTAAACCTATTGTTTAGTCTTCTCTAATATGGTGCCTTCCAGATGTGCTAGGAACAAGCTTCTATGACTGGAAATTCTGGTTCTAGTCCCAGAATATTGGAAAAAACAGAGAAAGATGTACTGTTTATTAAGAGAGCTTCCCAACTGAAATATTGCTGTATCGCTTATTTTTCTGGGTAAAAGAAGGAAATATGGGCATTTCAACCTATAAGGTTTTTGGTTAATTGAAATCAAATCTATCATAATGCTAGTTTTAACCTACTGCAGAGGCGTAGTTATGTTTGTTTTCCTTAATTGTACATACATATATATGCGAAGATCCTAAAATAGACAATGCAACCCAAGAACCCGTGAAATGTACTAACCACACCGCATATGGTAAGAGTTACACGATAGGTTTAATGTTGCATATTCCTTAATTAAATGCTTCCAGTGGATGAACTGTATATGTTTCCTCCTCTTGGATATCATATAATTTGTTTTATTTAAAGTAGACATGGGGCCTTTCCCTGCAAAAATACTTGAGATGAATTAACAAGATTTGTGATGTGTTTTTTTCAATGTATACTGATATCCATCTCATATATATGACTCTGAATGGCTGACCAACAATGGTTAATAAAATAAAAGCAACAAAAATAATACAACAACTTTAAAACAAAGAAAAAATAAATAAAAGCATATGGTATTAAAAACCTTAATATTGTTATAATGGTTATGGCCAGTAAATATTTCTTGGCTGCACATATATTTTAGACATTAATTAATATTACAGGTGCAATTTATTTTTTACTGTATGTTTAGTTTTTAAAGTTAATTTATTCCTTTTAAAAATACTAACATTAATATTAAATTTAACATCTGTGATATGTTAGTTATCTTGCTAAGAAGATATTTGATTTATGTGTTCTATATTTGAAATGTTTTCTGATGTCCTATATATAATGCTGCTGTTATTTTTATGTCCTTAGTTGCCTGTCTTCCAGCCCCAAATATCACTTGTAAAGATTTCAGTGGAAATGAAACTCAGTTTACTGGAAAGGAAATTGGATTTTACCAACCCATTGAGTGTAGAAGTGTGTAAGTGGTAGCTCTGTTTAATATGTAAAAATTCAATTGGTAATGAGCATTTGCTGTATTAATTATAGAATTTGATTATATATCTGGACATGTACCTAAGTTAATTTATTGGTTTAAAATGTGCTGCAGTTCTTTCCCTTCAGTTCTGTTAGATTGGAGTAGATTAGAGAAAAAAATACTAGACCTGTCTTAATTAATACCTGCTTTACTTGATCATATAGCTATGATACTTGGGATCAGAAAGGATCAAATCCTAGGAGAGGGGAGATTATTAATGGATTGGATTGTGCCTGTCAATGGACAGATTGAAACCTAATCCACTAAGTAACTGTTGGTTGGAGAGGAAGGTAGGAGAGCAGTTTGGAACTCAAAATTCTGGATATGTTAAATCAGTTAAATCAATTTTGATTGCAAACTGGTGGTATATTTTTACAATCGCAGGTAGGTCAGCTGGTGCATTGTAAACTGGCATGGCTACTGTTTTTCATGAGGTAGGATATCCAACCTGAGCTATTTTCATATATAATATGCTCACAAATTTATTTTATACTTTATAAAAATTTATTTAAGCATAACTTTTTGTTTAATTGTTGAAGGTAAGTTCATATTAGCAACAGGCTAACATGATTTATGCTAACTATAGATAACTGGTGTTATTCTTACTTTATTGTCTACCAATTTGTTTCTTGACTAGTTCAAGATGTCACTAATTTGATTTTAACTTTTGATGTATTGCTACAATTATATATGTGTATGATCAGCATAATTAAACATGTATTTATTTATTTATTTATTTATTCAATTTTTTTAATGCCACCCTTCCCCTTAGACTCAGGGCGGCTTATAACATGTTAGCAATAGCACTTTTTAACAGAGCCAGCATATTGCCCCCACAATCCAGGTCCTCATTTTACCCACCTCAGAAGGATGGAAGGCTGAGTCAACCCTGAGCCGGTGATAAGATTTGAACTGCTGACCTGCAGATCTAGCAGTCAGCTTTAGTGACTTGCAGTACTGCAGTCTACACATTGCACCACCTCGGCTCATTGTCATTTGCACAATACATGTGAGAATCAAAAATTTAGTGAGAATTTTTTTTATAAGTGAAAAAGATATATCGTATGTATAAAATTTTATTTGACTTGGTATTAATGCGCTTCTTCACTCCTGAAGCATGTTAATCTGAAAATGAGAAATTCTGTTGCAAATGTGTAGGCAATTAGAATAAACAGATAAATAGATGCTTTAGTACAGAATTAATAGAGATTTAGTTCACATGTAGTTCATATACTGTAGTTATTTTTTATAAATTGGAGTAATTAATGGTTTTAATCAGCTGTTATGCGTAAAGACTTTTTATGTAAACTGTTCAGGAAATGAATAGATAAAGACAAGGGTTTCCGGTCTACTTTATATGGAAAATACACAGAATAAAACATGTTGAATTACAGTCTTGTTATCATTTGGAGAGTGAATCTCATTGGAATCTCTTTTGTCTTGGTTAGTTTTGAATTCTATCTTTGCAACTAGCTCCCATGACATGGTATGAATAGTGGAGATGACTGAACTATTAATCAAAGATTTGCCCTGCAGAATAGTCAAATTTCCTAGCATTTTTGTGCGCCTATTTTTGGACTACCATGTAATGCTGGAATCCAAAATTTCTCATTAAAAATGAGAGTTTATTACCTTTGCTTTTGAAGTCTATATGTAGAAAAATTAAAATGTATCTGTCCAAACAAGGGCACAATGCAGTTTGAAATACATTTTGCAAATACTGGTAATTCAAACCAGGATATATACAGTAGTTGTTGCTGTTGCATGAGAAAATATTGATGTATAAGGGAGAAAGTGTGGATTAATAATTGGAAAATGACTAAATCAGTTTCACTAAAAGAAAATCAAATTAAAATGTTTTATAGATGGCATCTCCCACCAAATAGGATAGCAAAAATGTTTCCCAAAACATCCCCAATATGCTGGAAATGTAAGAAGGATATAGGAACTTATTATCATCAATGGTGGACATGTGGTAAAGCAAAAACATATTGGAAGATGATTGAAAAAATATTAAAAGAAATAATAAAGCAAGATATAGATAATACCCCGGAATTTTACTTACTAGGTGTTACAAATCAGACCTACAAGAAAGAAATTTTTTATTTAATTATACACATATTAACCGCGGCTAGAATAATATATGTGCAAAATTGGAAAGGGGAGGAAATCCCCAAGGAAGAAGAGGTTATAGCCAAAATATTAGATTGCGCTGAAATGGACATGATGACAAGAAGATTAAACGATCAAGAGGATACTAAATTTTATGAAACATGGAACAATGTTTATAAATGGATAGATAAGAAAAAATAAGACATATAGATTGATTTTTAGTTGTTTTTTTTTGTATTAGTTTTTACCTAGGTGATAACAATATTAATATTAGTTTAAAAGTACTTTTTGACGATTATGATATAGTAGTGTATGTACAAGTATAAGCAACATACCAAGATCTTTGATGTATAATAGTTGAAATTAGCTTAATTGTTTGGATTGAAGGTTTGACATTATTTTATTATAGTAATTACGATTATATTAAAGGTATTTTTTTGGCAATTATGTTATACTAACCCTATTTGATACCTACATCGAAATTAAGATTTGTAAAACTTTAACTCAAATTTATTAACTTTTTTTCTATAATAGTTAACATATATTTAATTATGTATTCTTTTTCTACATTAGAATGTATACTTTCATAAGAAGCGGGGGAAATACACCCCCACTTTATGTTTATTGTTTGTATGTATTTGTTTGTTTTTATGAAAATTAATAAAAAAATTATTAAAAAAAGAAAAGAAAATATTGATGTATGAAAAAAATAAGTAAAAACACTAGTTTGTTTTTTACTTTGTTCTATAAAATTGCCTATATTGAATCACACTGGGTTTACTATAATACTGGGTTCTAAATCCTGTCGCTACTGGTTTGTTTGTGAGCATTCCTGTGTGACGCTTCTGTGCATGCGCAGAAGTATGTAAGAGGAACAGAAGAAGAGCCATGCTGAATCATGCCAAAGCTCATCGAGTCCAGCATTCTGTGTCACACAGTGGCCCACCAATTGTACATGGGGATCTTGAGCAGAAAGAGAAGGCAAAACCCTCCCTTTCCCTTGACCCTCAACAAATGGTACTCAAGGGAATACTGCCTGCCTCAACCAGCATAGAAGTGGCACATGGACATCCATTTCAATAACCACCAATACACTAAAGTGTCCTGGGTGGGTGGGCGGAGCCTCCTGCCGCTGCCGCCACTACCAGTTCGCAGAACCAGGCCGAACCGGGAACAACCCACCATTGCTTTACTAGGTTTGTGTTTATACAAGAATAGCCAAGTCCGTAATTGTATTCAAACCCTGCAATATCTTTATCGCATGAAATATTAATTGTCTAATAATGGAGAAATCATTCACTCCTTTTTATATTATTGTTTAGTGTTAAGTACAGCTGGATTTCCATTTGCTTCAGGTTTGATAGTTTGAAAGTTCTAGTGTTAAATAGTTAATGAAGTGAAGAAAAATGAATTCAGAAACTGATTCAGCAATTTTCTCTCCCATTTCTATTTCTAGAAATGGCTACTCCTATAAAGTAGCAGTAGCTCTATCTTTGTTTCTTGGCTGGTTGGGAGCAGATCGGTTTTATCTAGGATATCCTGCATTAGGTAAGTTCCTACTTTTAAGTATATATAAGTTAATGGCGCTGTATTAATATCTATAACTAAATTACAGTAGCTTATATAGATATCAAGCTGGAATATCAAGAGATTTACATATTCGGTAAATACAGGTAGTCCCTGACTCATTGTTGCAATTGAGCCCAAAATTTCTGTTGCTAAGCAAGACAGTTGTTAAGTGAATTTATCCCCTCCTTTCTTGCCACAAGTGTTTAGTGAACCATCATTGTTATTAAGTTAGCAATATGGTTGTTATGTGAATCTGACATCCCCATTGATTTGCTTGTCAATATGTTGTAAAAGATGATCACATGACCCCAGGACCCTGCAATCGTCATAAATACATGCCAGTTGCCAAGCATCTGAATTTTGATCACCTGACCATAGGAATGTTGCAATGGTCATAAATGTGAAAAACGGTCGTCACTTTTTTTTAGCGTCATCATTCATTCATTGGATTTATATGCCGCCCCTCTCCGAGGACTTTGAGGATTATAACTTTGAACAATCACTAAATGAATTATAAGTTGAGGAATTCCTATATGAAATAGAGAACCTCCAAGAATGTGGGTTCTTTCATTCTAGATTTCCTTCTGAGTTGCACTTGAAAAATTAAAACATTACCCAGTAAGCATTAACTGTGTTTGCTGATTACCAAGCTATTTATTTGTGTAAAAAAAAATCACAAATAATTTTCCCCATAAAATAAGGCTCTTATTTTAAAGGGGAAACCCCCTTTATACTGTGTTGTAGATTAGGGATGGAAGGAACAGGGATTTTAACTGTTCTATCTCCCAGTTTGAAATATTATGACTCCCTGGAATTCTTTTAGATTATGGAGTTTTGTTTTAGAAGTTCTCAGTTGGCTTCTGACACATTGCATTCCCCACTTGCCCACTAGTTAGAAACAGATTTTGTGGGGTGGAAGTGCAGGAAATGACACAATATTAAATAGAATTATTTGCAGTACTCTTCTGTGAAATCCATCACCTTTTGGATTTTCAGTTATCCTATTCTTACAACTGAATATTATCAGAACATCATGTCGATCCTAGTGGTATATAAACAGAGCATTGCTAAAATGGATAATTATAGCATTATAATAAAGAAAACATCAGGTGGAATGGGATTTGTGAGATATTAGAAGCCATGACTCACTAAAAATATTGATACTTGTCTTAGCCTGTCCAACAAACAAACAAATGGAACCTGGATGATGCTCCAGACGTCTGGAAGAGTACTCTACCAACAGATAATCCAAAAGTGGTTACATGGATGTCACAAGTGAAGCACTGCACTCCTTAATAGGAAGTGCATACCAGCTGTCAATAAGGGCGGGGGTAGGTGGTAGTTTTATGTTTTGGAGGTGCTTTACTGCCTCAAGAGCTGAAGAGTCTGCCATTGTTGAATGCAGGATGAATTCTGCTTTTTAGCAGAACCCTTTAGAAGGCTCATGCTAATTTGCCTTCCCTTGGGAACAAACATATGAGATTCTATGGAACATAGGAGGGATCAGGTCTAGGCTGGGTATTTCCCAACACAAGTGAGTCAAGTAAGAAGTCTGATCACAAACTTACAAGGAGGTCTACCTGGCAATGGATGTAGAAGAAGAAAGAAGAAGAAACTAAATTTTTGAATCTAAAATAGCTGTACCCAAATCTCATAGAAATATAGGGTGATCCAAGAATGCAAGTGCATGCTAGAAAATCCTCAAATGTGTTAAGCTGAAACTGTTTTCTTTGAAGGGATGGATCAAAATTCCTATACAACAAAATGAGAGAAAATAATCTTTTTGAAGGATTTGTTAGTTTTGTCACGGAAAGAGGTGCAGCCACTTTCTGTGAGGCTAATGCAGAGGTCTTCAAACTTGACAACTTTAAGACTCGTGGATTTCAACTCCTAGAATTCTCCAGCCAACATAGTTGAAGTCCTCGAGTCTTAAAGTTGCCAAGTTTGGGGACCCCTGGGCTAAAGTGACAGTTATTTTTTTCTCCCTGGGACATGGGATATTTGGAGGTTTAGTTTATAAATCAAATGAAACAAGCACCAAGAATTGTTGTTACTTGTTCATTCACACTTTTTAAAAAATATCAATGGGGCTTATATGAAATTATGTTACTGACAGTGGCCAAGATCAGCAAGTACTTAGAAAATCCATAATAGGATGAATACTTTTTCAATCAGAAGTGTAACTGTTAAAAATAGTGCTTTTGCTGGTATCTGTATTTTATTATTTCGATGTCAGTAATATATTACATGGTGGCTCAGTGGCTAAGACACTGAGCTTGTCGATGAGACGGTTGGCAGTTCAGCAGTTCGGATCTCTAGTGCCGCGTAATGGAGTGAGCTCCTATTACTTGTCCCAGCTTCTGCTAAACTAGCAGTTCGAAAGCATGTAAAAAATGCAAGTAGAAAAATAGGGACCACTTTAGTGGGAAGGTAACAGTGTTGCGTGGGTCTTCAGCATTTAGTCATGCCAGCTACATGACCATGAAGACATCTCTGGACAGCTCTGGCTCTTCGGTTTTCAAATAGCGATGAGTACTGCCCCTAGAGCCAGAAATGACTAGCACACATGTTCAGGGGAACCTTTACCTTTAAGCATTATAAAGACAATTGTTGTTGTATGTATGCATAAAAAATACATAGCAGAAGTCTTAAGATAAAACATTAACCTAAAGTTTTTATTGCTTTTCTTCTTTATTTACTGAAAAGTGTGATATCCTATCTTTACAACATTATATTTTTGGTATCTTGATGATTCCATAGAAATAACAATAATTTGGAAATAATAATTTGCACATGGAAGAATTTATCTTACCTATAAATAGAATGAAAATGGCATGAGGCTGCATTTGTTGGCAGAATGTTTTCCTAAGTGGCTGAATTCATAGAAAAGGCCACCTGTTTAACTTCATATGATGGTACCTGGAGGAGAATATATGATGATTTCTTCAGATTCATATAGTTCAGATATTCCATTAAAGTACTTGCATCTCAAACTAAGAGCTTTAAAAGTCAAAAGAGTATATTGAATTGTGTCCAGAAACAAATTAACATCTTATGAAGTTCCATTAGTGTAATAAGATCACACTATTTGACAGGATTTGAACAGTTTCTAAAGGCTTAGCTAAGACAGACCCACACATAATAAAAATGGCTAAGCCATAATTCTGAGCAGGCTATACTTTTTCATGATGTAGTTTTGTGTACAGATATTGCTTAGGAGAATAAGCAGCACTGTTAGAAATGTTAAGACTTTTTTTTCTGAACAGCTTCATGGGTGCCGCTGCTCCATTATTTTAGACTTAAACCTAAACATAATGATTGAAAAATAAGCAGAAAGCCAGCCTTATGATGTGATACTCAAATAACTTGAGTCATGTTTCGTATTTCAAACTGCTTTGTACTTTTAGTATGGTTTGCTGCTGATATCTTACTTGTTCAGAATTTTAAAAAAGATTCTGAAGTTGGAAGAAAATCAGCTGTGTTTACACTAACTTATAAAGTTTTCCTCTAATTATGGGCTCTTACCTTTTTTTTTGTTTTGATGTTTGTACAATGAAGTACTTTAATTCAAATCTGTTTTCCTCTGCTAAATTACCCCCTTTCTGAATCCCAGACTATTTAGATTCCCACATAGCTGCTATTCATCTAATTTTAAAAACCATCTACGCAATTCCTAGTTGCTGAAATGTCCCCCTGTCTGATACTGCTCTTTTTGCCCAGAGACAAAAATACACAGTATAGATTGTGTAGTTATTGCTCACAGTAGGTAAGTGAAACCTATGCCTGATAATTGCAAATAGTTTTGTTGTGGAGGTTGAATAAATCAGATTGTTAAAACTTGGTTCCGTAGAGGCCAAGATGGTTTGATATCATAATTAATTGGATAATTGCAGATTATAGTATAATAGTATCATATGACCACAAGCTCTAGTAGTCCAACCTAACATAAACCCTAATACCTAGAAGTAAGAAATTATCTGTCATCTTGGAGAGAAATACTTCTTGTCTTTTACCAAAGTTGTTTTATGTTGCTTGTCTAAATGTATAAACTACATTGTTATGTACAATTTGCTACGTTGGCGGCTCACCAAACAAAGCTTTTCTTTTTTCTGTCCCACAAATTTGGCTGGCATGTCTATTAGATTTAAAGAATCACCATTATTCTTTCAAATGTTAAAAAGTTACCTTCGATACCCTTTAGCTTGTTTTTTAGTAGTTCCTTTGGTATTGAAACTTCAGTAGTTTAAAGTTTTCTTGAGGATTCTCCATGTACAGGGATACCTCGTCTTGCAAACACCTCGTCATACAAACTTTTTGAGATACAAACCCAGGGTTTAAGATTTTTTTGCCTCTTCTTACAAACTATTTTCACCTTACAAACCCACTGCCGCCGCTGGGATGCCCCGCCTCCGGACTTCCATTGCCAGCAAAGCACCCATTTTTGCGCTGCTGGGATTCCCCCGAGGCTCCCCTCCATGGAAAACCCCACCTCTGGACTTCCATGTTTCTGCGATGCTGCTTGGGAATCCCAGCAGCGCAAAAACGGGCGCTTCACTGGCAACGGAAGTCCAGAGGTGAGGTTTTCCAGCGAGGGGAGCCTCAGTGAAATCACAGCATCGCAAAAACACAGAGGTCCGGAGGTGGGGTTTCGAGGACTTCAGTGTTTTTGCAATGCTGCGATTTCACTGATGCTCCCTTCGCTGGGAAACCCCACCTCCGCACTTCCGCTGCCAGCGAAGTACTCATTTTTGCGATACTGGGATTCCCCTGCAGCATCGCAAAAACACAGAAGTCCGGAGGTGGGGTTTCCCATGGAGGGGAGCTTCAGGGGTATACCAGCAGCGCAAAAACGGGCGATTCAGCTGGCAAAAGGGGTGAAATTTGGGCTTGATTAATCGCTTTTCCATTGAGTCCTATGGGAAACATTGTTTCATCTTACAAACTTTTCACCTTAAGAACCTCGTCCTGGAACCAATTAAGTTTGTAACACAAAGTATCACTGTATATGGATTAAGAGAAAACTACTAATTCAGAAATCCCAGTAACCTGGGATTTCCCTATATTTGTGGTAATTCGTATTTTTAGGGGCATGAATAAACCGTTCATTCATGCCCCTAAAAAAATGAGGGGAGGAAACATTTTTTCCTAAAAATTGCAATACTCTAAACATCCACAGATTGGCATAATTACAACTTTTTTCACAGGTTTGTTAAAGTTCTGCACAGTGGGATTTTGTGGAATCGGTAGTTTGATTGACTTCATTTTGATCTCAATGCAGGTAAGTTCAAAACATTCAGGAAAAGATCCTTTTAAAAAGGTCTGAGATGCACGTAGATGCGCAGTAATAGATTTCTGTCACATTGCTATTTTTTTTAATCTATTAAAAAACCTATCAACTATTGACTCCCACATTGCCTTTTTATGGTCCCATCAGTTTTGAAAGCAGTTTGTCACAAGAAATGTGAGATTTTGCAGAAAAATGTTACTTTTTATTATTTTTAGATAAGAAAAAGCACTGCACAAATTCTGTGCAATTAGACATCTAAGCATCAACTTGCCCCTATATCATTATATAGCTTTCCTATATTGCAAAATTATCAGAGAAGTTTGTATATTAAAGGTAGTGTTCAGAAGATTTCTTTTGCCAACATAAAGCTTCTTTATTAGAAAGTTAGCTTCTATCATTGCATACAAGTCAAATCTAATACATTGGTTCCGCTTAGTCAAAGCTTTTAAAAGATTTTAGACGTTCATTAAACTTCACTAGTTTTAGTTTTATTCCTAGTAGTTTGACAAGTTGAAGAGTATCAGTTCTTGTTTTTGTCCTGATGGAATATTTGTCCTATACATTTTTATTCTTTTTCCTATACGTCCTTGGAATTAAATTTCCCAACATTTAGTATGAAAAATATACTTGAAATTTCATGTGTACCCTCAGAAGTTATTTTCCATGTAATTTTTAATATAGCAAAAGGAAAAAATCCATAGAGTTTTAATGAATGATGATGAATCTGAACCTGGGTTTCTGGTTCTAGACAAATTTTTAAATTACATTTCCTTTTTAATATAATTTGGAGCTCCCCAAATTTTATGGCATTGTGATTCTGTAAAATGATAAGCAAATTGGTTCAACTTTTCTTGAAATAAACTAATAATTTCATTAAAATTAGATTAGGTAAGAATTAAATATGCTTATAGTTTTCAATTGTTGATATATTTTGCAGGTTCTCCTATTTTGCGAAAGCCACTCACTGTGGGCTTACACAGCAAAGCCAAAATTCTGTCAAAATTCTCTCTTTCCCACTTTGTCTTTCCATGCTTGTAACTTCTTGGGGAAATGCCTTTTACCTCAGACAAGTACCAGCTATTTATCTGCTTATGTCGAGAATTTCAAACACATTATAAGCTTTATAGTTGTTTTGTAGCCATAATAAATGCAGTATCATGGATATGGAAGAAGGTTGCAGAAGATTGTGAGCGTGGTGTATTTTAAAAGAGAATTTTTAACACAGTAATACTTTCTTTTCCAGATCGTGGGTCCTTCTGACGGTTCTAACTACATAATAGATTATTATGGTGCAAGGCTTACCAAACTGAGTATTACAAATGATACATATAGAAAACCTCAAATGTACCCTTAATATTGCCAGTAAGTTTCTTAATCTGAATATTAAAAAGTGTTGTCTTTGACCAATAAAGCTATTTTTGTCAAATGGCTGAGCCATGGCTGGCTCAGGAATTCTGGGAGTTGAAGTCCACAGATTGTAAAGTTGTGATAGTTACCCAAAACTGCTTTATACAAAGGGATAAAATAATAAAGCTATTTCCTTTCATTCCTTTCAGTTATGATTTCTGAAGGGGTATGGGATATTTTTTATGCCTTGGGTTGTTTATAAAGAATAATGTAAGTGAGTTATAAATTAAATACTGTAAATTGCTACTACTATATATTACATTGGAATGTTATCATCCCTTTTTTTCACAAGCTGCGCTTTTCAGAAAAAACTGCCAGGTTCAAAAAATATAGTTATAGATGGGCTACTAGGCTTTTGAATGGTTGAATTACTAAATGCAACAATTATTCTATTTTGTTGAAATTTGCTGTCAACCCCCCCCCCCCCCCTCCCTCCCCAGTGCCTATTTTGTATTTTGGGGAAGTATTTTTCAAATTATTGCTGTTATTCTTTTGCTGTCTGGTAGCAAAATGAATTGCTTCTATTGTTTGGTATGGGATTTTTAAAAAATAATATAATCTTTTAAAAATCATTATCTGGGTTAATTTTTCTACCTTTAGATGAGAAGCAGAACTCAGCATGACTATCCCTTTATATTATCACTGTTGTGTGTTGTTGTAGTGTTAAAGACATGCTGTCAGCTTTCAGACCAAATGAGGCATTTGTATGAGATACCTAAAGAACTGATTTAATGTTCCAGTTGTAGAATTGGGTCTCCAGCTGCAAAGCAATTGTAAATAAAGTCCTCTTCTATCTATATTGACATATTTTTCTAGTGGTCCTTTTCAGTCTTTTATCGCATTCAGAATTGACATAGTTTAACTTCAACATGAAGTCATATTTTCAAAATAAAGCTACCTCTTACCCTACTTTGATAAGGCAATTGTAGTAAATATATTATAACTGCTGGTGTGTATTAAAGGCTTTAAATGCATTTTAAATGTGATAAATATCTTCACCCAGGAACGGCATCTGCACTTAAGTGGTGAAACTCATGAGATATTAATTATAGTTATCTTTATTTCAGTAAAGCTCTTCAACCGATTAAGTGTGTACGTAAGCTTTTTGTTACAGTGGGCTGAGGCATTTGTTATTTGGCTATGGCAGCTACATTTTAAGTAATATTTTTCACAATATTAATCTGGATTGAATTAGCCAGCACAGTCTAATCTAAAACTTAATTGCAGAATTTTGGATAAACTGTAATGTTCAGTGTAAGTTTTGGGATGGCCACTGAATGTTACCGTCTATTCTAAAGTCTGCAATTAAGACTTACTATGTAAAATCTGTAAAAATAAAACAGAATGACGCACCTTCCAAGGCAGACCTGATCATTTTACAGCCTATGGGCCACATCCGGCCCATAGGCAATCTCAGTCTAGGACTCAGAGAATAAGACATTGGCAGCATTGGGGGCATGGTATGGGCATTAAGAGTGGGACATCAGTGTAGTATTGGAGGTGGGTAGCAGCTGCAGCATTGGGGAGAGGTGGGCACGGCCTTCCACAACAGTCCCAGTTTGCCATGTGATCCCTTGGGAAAATTAATTGCCTACTCCTGCTCCAAAGGCATTTTTGATAAGGGTTCGGCCTGCAAAGAACATCAAGGTCAGGAAGTGAATAGTCACACAAATGTTGGCATGAAAAAGTGAGAGGAGAGATCCATGTTTCAAACATAACTCTGCGATGCTAGACAAAAGATATATGTTTGGCTTCTCAGTTTTCTGAGATAAAGCTTTTTACTTCTTGAATCAGCTCTGGAAAAGTGAACTGGGAAGATAATACCTTGCTATATACTTCCACATTATTGAATAATGTGATCACTCATTCCATTTACATTTTGATGATGATATACCTACATACCTATGTATTCTGTAAATGAATAGTGTAAATGTACTAGAGCAGTGATGGTGGACCTATGGCATGGTCCATATATCTGTTGGCACGCGAGCCGTTGTCCTAGCTCAGCTCCAACGCGCATGTGTGTGCCGGCCAGCTGATTTTTGGCTCGCACAGAAGGGCTGGGGGGATGTTATTGGCTTCCAGAGAGTCTCCAGTGGGATGGGGAAAGGCATTTTTACCTCCCCCAGCTCCAGGGAAGCCTTTAGAGCCTGGGGAGGGTGAAACACGAGTCTACTGGGCCCATCAGAAGGTGGGAAACAGGCCATTTCCGGCCTCCAGAGGGCCTCTGGCAGGTGGGGGAAGCTGTTTTTGCCCTCCCCAGGCATTGAATTATGGGTGTGGGCACTTGCACCTGGAGGATAGCGCACAAACATGCTCTTTCGCTACCCGAGGAAAAAAAGGTTCACCATCACTATACTAGAGCAGGGGTCTCCAACCGCCGGTCCGCGGACCGGGACCGGGCCGTTGGGGGTTTTCAGCCGGTCCGCGGCGCCAGGGCCCCCTCGGCCTTTCCGCGCTGCCCACCGCCCGCCCGATTTGCCCCCTCTGCTCCTCTGCCACCTCCTGCCTTTCACCGCAGCTCCTCCCGCACCCGGAACGCACGCCCTGCCCGCCTCACATTTGCCGAGAGGACTTTCGCCCCGGGCTCTCAGCAAGGGGGCTGCATGAGAGGCGGGGCCGGCGGAAGGTGATATTCAATGTCGGGGGCGCACGGGCGTTTTGCGCGCGCTCCCTATCTCCCTGCTAGCCCACTCGGAATACTGTTTTCAAAATAAGAAAAGCCTTCGCCGGCAAAGGCTTTTCTTATTTTGAATACGTATTCCGAGTGGGCTAGCAGGGAGATAGGGAGCGCGCGCAAAACCGCCCGTGCGCCCCCGACATTGAATATCACCTTCCGCCGGCCCCGCCTCTCATGCAAACCCCCTTGCTGAGAGCCCGGGGCGAAAGTCCTCTCGGCAAATGTGAGGCGGGCAGGGCGTGCGCGCGTCACCGCTGAGAAGAACGGAGAGAGAACGAGAGTGAGTGAAAGCAACAGACAGCAAGATAGAGAGAAAGTGAGAAAGAGAGAGTGAGAGAAAGGGGGGGAGAGAAAGAGATAGCAAGAGAGAGAGAACAAGAGAGAGAAAGAGCGTGAGAAACAAAACAAGAGAGAAAGAGTGAGAGAGAGAGAAAGCAAAAGAGACAGAAAGAAAACAAGAGAGAGAAAGTGAGAAGAAGAGAGGGAAAGAGGGGGAGAGAGAGAGAAAGAGAGAGGGGGGAGAGAGAGAAAGAGAGGGAGAAAGAGAGGGAAAGGGGGGAGAGATAGCAAGAGAGGGAGAGAGAAAGAGAGAGGGAAAGGGGGAGAGAGGGGGGAGAGAAAGAGGAGATAAAGGAAGAGGAGAGAGAGAAAGGAAGAGAAAGAAAGAAAGAGGGATAGAAAGAGAGAGAGAGTGAGAGATGCTCAGTGAGCCTTTCTTTGAAGTTGCCTTTCTTTCTTTCTTTCTTTCTTTCTTTCTTTCTCTTTCTTTCTTTCTTGCTCTTTTTCTTTCTCTCTTTTACCTTTCCTTCCTCTATTTCTTTTCTTTCTCCTTCCTACCTTCTTCCCTCCCTCCCTCCAGTCCTTCCTCTCTTACTCTCCCCTTTCATAAGTTTCCTTGCTTCCTTCCTCTGTTCCTGTCCCTTCCCTCTTTCCTTCTTTCTTCCTTCCTTCCTTCCTTTCCTCCCTTCCTTTCCTCCCTCCATTTCTTGCTTTCCTTTTCCTTCCTCCCTTCTTTCCACCCTCATTCCCTTCTTTCACTCCTTCCTCTCTTACTCTCCCCTTTCACACCTTTCTTTGCTTCTTTGCACCCTTCTTCTGTTCCTGTACCTTCCCTCTTTCCTTCCTTCCTTCCCACCCTCCGTCCATTCATTCACCCATTCCTCTCTTGATCGCCCCTTTTACGGCGCCGCTGACAGCTAGCTCCCCCCCCCCCACCGGGCCATGGAAAACTGGTCTAGCTGAAAGCCGGTCCCTGGTGCAAAAAAGGTTGGGGACCTCTGTACTAGAGTGTTCCAAATAATGTAGCTGAATTTGCTCACTACTGGGAGCCACATTGGTATTGTAGTTATCTGAGTGGTAGTTTGGAAGACAGTAAGAAACAGTGTTTTTCCATACAGTGGATATGTCTGATATTAGTTAGGTTCTCTTGGTGAATCAAGCTATAGTATATCTGGATTCGTAAGTGTTTATACAGCTTTTAAGCAAAACGGTTTGGTTTGATTCACTTACAAGACTTCTATTTTTTATAGGTATCTGTGTCTAACCAGCAACTATTGCTTAGTATTTGCATTGTTCTGCTCAGCAGCAATGTCTTTTTTATCCTTTGCTGATCACTAAGATCAAGAGAGTTTCTTCTTAAATCAAATTCTCATTCAAGGCACTGAGGCTTTAATAGTAGGAAGCAAATACTGAACTTTTAAAACCCAGTTATGTATTCTGAATGTTTACAGCTAGATTTTGCTTCAGTGATAATATTACACACCACCTTTTTTTTTTTTAATTGTGAGATATCTATGGATTTCTTATTCTTTATGGGAAGTTATGTAGGTTTAAGTGGTATTTTTAGCAGTCTTTTTAGCATTGTATATATTAAAAAAGAATGTGCCTGCTTTCAGAATCCTTAAGAAAACAAATGTTTGTGTGTGTGTGTGGTTGATTTTCTGTCACTTTATATATAAAGTTTCAGCAATTGCATATGAAGTGTCTTGTTCCTAAATTGTATTTGACAATTCTAGACATCATCAAATTAATGAAATTGCTGTGTAAATCCTCTGCTTAAGAAATTTGCTTTATCCCTCTTCAGAACGGGATGTTTATATGGCTGGACAACTGTACATTTATACAGAGTAGAACTACATTGTTTATAGCAATGGAGTTATGTTCATTTTCAGCTACTCCCTCAGACAAGAATAAAACACTTTTATATGTTTTATGATTAACAGGGAAAAGTTTTGGCTTTCAGTTGATTGATTTTTAGTATGGTAATTATTCTAGCAAAGTCTGCTTTTAACCACAGTATATGTTCATGTCTAAGAACTGGGCAAATTATGTTTTTCTTTTGCACAATTCATTATTTTATACCTGCAGAAGCTGCATCCCAAAATATGCGAGCATCCATCTAATGCAGTCTCAGGTTTTGGGGCCGTTTTTGTAATGTTATCTCCTCTGATGCTAGTTTTCAAGGAAATCTTGCTCCATTTAAATGTTTAATGTAGACAGGTTTCTCAGTTCTGCCTTCAAACCTTTAACCTGAAAATGTCAGTATTGCTAACAGAATTGGAAGGGACCTTGGAATCTTATATTCCAACCTCCTGTTCAGGCAGGAAACCCTATATCATTTCAGACAAATGATTATCCAATCTCTTCTTTAAAACATCCAGTTTTGGAGCATTTACAACTTCAATTCATTCCACTGATTCATTATTCTAACTGTCAGGAAATTTCTCCTTAGTTCTAGATTGCTTCCCTCCTTGATTAGTTTCCATCCATTGCTTCTTGCCCTGCCCTCCATTGCTTCTTGCCCTGCTTTGGAGAATAGCTTGACTCCCTCTTCTTTGTGGCAACCCCTGAGATATTGGAATTGCTATCAGGTTGCCCCTAGTCCTTCTTTTCATTAAACTAGACATATCCAATTCGTGCAACCGTTCTTCCTATATTTAGCCTCCAGTCCCCAATCCTCTTTGTTGCTTTACTCTGCACTCTTTTAAAGTCTCAACATCTTTTTACGTTGTGGTGACCAAATAGGACCGTCTCTGCCATTCCTGTCAGTTCTACCTTTTATGCATAGGCTAAACAAGAAAAAGGTTTAATATATACTGACCAAAAAAATAAAGGGAACATTCAAATAACACTTCCTAGATTTAAATGAATGAAATAATTGAATACTTTGTTCTGTACAAAGTTGGATGTGCACAACAGCATGTGAAATTGATTGTCAATCAGTGTTGCTTCCTAAGTGGACAGTTTGATTTCACAGAAGTTTGATTTACTTGGAGTTATTGTGTTGTTTAAATGTTCCCTTTATTTTTTTGAGCAGTATTTATTTGTTTATTTGTTTGTTTATTTATTCATTCATTCATTCATTCATTCATTCGATTTTTATGCCGCCCTTCTTCTTAGACTCAGGGCGGCTTACAACATGTTAGCAATAGCACTTTTTAACAGAGCCAGCATATTGCCTCCACAATCCGGGTCCTCATTTTACCCACCTTGGAAGGATGGAAGGCTGAGTCAACCTTGAGCTGGTGATGAGATTTGAACCGCTGACCTTCAGATCTACAAGTCAGCTTCAGTGACCTGCAGTACAGCACTCTACCTGCTGCGCCACCCCGGCTCATTATATTTATATTATATAATTATATATAGTATATATTTATATTATCTCTATAGAACATAGTAAACTTGTTAGCTAGATCGGTATCATGTCATGAGATTTCTTCATATATGTTGCTCTGTTAAAGGTAGTGTTGTCTTTGTGTGTGGCAGGTATGCAGACACATGGCCTTGTAAGTTCTGCTTCGTAATTGCGATAAAATAAGTAACGTTTAATTAGCGTGTGAACAACTGAAAGCTGAACATAAGTACATCATTCAGGAGTATTCTGTTTCAGCGTATAAAATGAGATTCAGTAACTACTGAATCTCCTTTGTTTCTTTCAAAGAAGGTGGCCTCAGGTATCTAATGTCTCAGTTCACATCTTGTATATCAAGTGTAGGCAGTAGTTTTAAACACCGTAGAATATTAGTAGCTCTGCATTGAACTATGGGGTTCTTGGAGCTCTTTGCGCTTGGCTATTTTTGGCTGCATTGATGATGTTACCTAGTTTGGCAATGAAATGTCTGCAGGAAAACAGCCAAGCTCAGAGACCACCAAGGATTATACCTTTTATTAGCCACTCTTAAAGTTTGGGGGTCCCCAGTACCCTTTCATGGGATGCACAAAATAAAGTAAATATCTTTTTTAACCCTTCATTTTAAATTCTAATATAGTAAATATCAGAAAGCCAGTTTGGTCTAGTGGTTAAGGCTTGAGGCTAGAACCTGGGAGATGCTGAGTTCTAGTTCTGCCTTAGGCATAAAGTTGCCTGGGTGTCCTTGGGCCAGTCACTCTCAGCCCTAGAAAAGAGTCAATGGCAAACTGTTTCTGAAAGCTTGTTAAGAATATTGCAGGGATATGTCCAGAAGTCTCCAAGAGTCAAGATAGCCTCAAAGATGCACACACACAAATATCAGCCAACAAATCAAGTTCTTTGGTATCATCAAACTTTTCTAAGAACACAAAAGAGTCATGAGACAAAACTGTTTGAGAACCACTGCCTTAGATTACAGATAGTGATATAAGCAAGGAAGAAAAACAAATATGTTTTTCCAAGATAGCTATCAAACTATGAATTTGCAAGCAGTGCTGGAGATGTGTTTGAAGTATGGGTGACAATGTTGGGAGAAAATTCCATTGGGTGTCCATTGCATAGTAACTTATCTGAATATAGAATCTTATACAGTAAAATAATGGATAAAACAAAATCGAAGACAAACTAACCTTCCTTCTTGATAATATGGTATAACTTCTGTTCAGGTTCTGTATAACAGTCCTTAATTTTATCATTGCAAGTAGGACTAAAGTTGTACACTCTTAAACTTTTGGGCTTGCTCTTTGTACCTGCCAAGGAGGGGGGGAAACTTTAAATTCTTATACTTTAGCTATGCACGTGTTTTATGGCTGATCATTTTTCCCCCCAGGAGTTCTCTTACTTTGTTTGAGTGTGAGAAGATGCTTGCGTATGAAATGATGGAAGAGCGCTGTCTTCAGAGGACTGAAAAGTTTCATCAACTCTTTTGTCATCAGCTCTTTGTGCACAAAGGAAAAATAGTAGGCTGTGTTAATGTACGCTCTGCTGATCATACAAAAGGAGTTTGAGCCTTTGCGCCAACTGTAACTTATTGAAAAGAAGACAGTGACTTATCTTGGAAATTATTTGGTAAATAAAAGCAACCGATGGACATTTAATGATGAATGCATCACAAACTATTGCACAAAATACTTTATACAAGTGGTACAAAAACTGAAAAAGGTATGCGGATATAAAGGGAAAAACAAGAAGAAATTACCTCAACACTCAACATCCCTTTTCCTACTGCAGTTTAAAAAATGGGGAAAAAATCACACACAAAAATGTGTTGTGCAGATGTACCAGGTTCCAGCTCGTTCACTCCCTCCCTCCCTCCCTCGCTCCCTCACATCAAGTACATTCTGTCCTTTTGGCAATAAGTTGATGGGATATTTAGAAGCTGCAAACTGTTCTGAAAGTTTCACATAGTGGGTTATGGGCCATGTGTGTTTGATCAAAATTCAATTACTGCACTGTGCCGGGCTTGGAAACCTATCACTGCGAGTTATGAAGTATGACGAAATAAGCTTCTCTAATTGGTTCAGTATGGAGAGCAGTCTCAAGCAAGCTTGTTATGATAAATAGCTTCCTATGTTAAAGGTTCTCCAGAGCTTAAGTGTCTTGGCTCACCTCCTTCAATAGAATAAGAATATTGTTCCCTAGGAACATTTACATCATTGTCTCTTTTCCCAGGTTGGAGTTAAATATTTGTAGCATTTTTATCTTGCTGTTCTTGAGGAATGTAAACATAAATACATGTCACTTCTCCAATCATAAAATATCTTGTGTCCCTGCAGACAGCTGGTTATTGGTAATGTCACTTTTGTCAGCTTGGAAGATCTTAGCTATTGTTTAAAGTCAAATCCACTTTACAAGCCCTTTAAAAATTGGTGTTGAATGCTCTGCAACTCCTAGCTTAGATTTGCCGCTACTAAAAGTGTTCCACACATGGATTTTTTAAAAAAAACAGATTTCTGTTATGGAAATAATCTCTGATTATCCTGTTGTAAGCTATCAAAGATAGAATTAGAGAAGTCTCAAGCTACTATATGTGTCTGCATGGTGGTGTTTCATGTGCACAGATGCCATTTCACTTTGAGAAAACGGTATAAAGTGTATTGTTTTTCTGCTTTGGTTAAGAAACTAGAGAAAAATAAGCCTTGTCCTTCTCTTTAGTAATTTGTCTTGTTGAACTCAAATTATCTGAATAGGTCATTTCTTTTTTCCTATAGTAATTTAACACTCTGTTTCCCAGGTTTCATTTGTTTTATGAGCTTTGATCTTATCATAGTTTGCCTTTATATTTAAATGTCCTCTTTAACCTTCTGCCAAAAGATGTGTTGTAATGCTGAAGTCGGCATTTTCAGCATCTACTACATTTGCTGCAAAATTTCAATTTTATAAACCATTCCCCTTAGTCATCACTTGATCAAGCAATGACTAAGTGCAGCAATATAAAATTAAAAGGAGGAAAACTTAATACAATAAACGTAAAATCTACATCCGGGTAAGATAAAAGCATACACTCCCATTGTTTTTCAAAATAGAACAGGATAAAATATTTTAGAATGGTTGACGGGGGAAGATACATAATGGAAAATATTGGGCAGATGATGCATTTTTTTAAAGAACAAAACGCGAAAGAATATTGTAGTACATTTTTTAATAACAATTCCACAAGAAGTAACTTTACCTTTAAAAATAGAATATGATAGCAGGCATTTATGCTAAACCTCCTTCTGGCAAATCAGCTTTTTTTTTTTGTATTGAATCTTACTTGATTGAATAGCATTGGGGTTGCCAGAGTAAATGCTATTATCAATGTACAGTAATTAAGGAAATAGTCCTTGTCACTCGAACAGCATCCAGACTGTGCCTGCTGTAATAAAGTTAAATGATAAAGAAATCTCTTTAAATAAAGTGCAACTACTGGAGCATGTTTACTCTTGAAATGCAGTAGAACAATGCAGTGGAAAATTACTGGTGATAGGAAAATATGCCCACTGAATCCAATAGAAGGGCTTCTCAAATCTCTAACTAGATAACATACACAATCTTCCAATTTAAAGATAAAGATGTTAATCCCTCCTGCCTTAGTTGAAAAGATAAATAACTTGTCCCAAGAGTGACAGGCTTGGTATACATTAATCTTGTATTTGATTATTAATTAATTGAATTATTAGAACCTAGACAGGTTTTGAAATCTATGTATAAAATGCACAAATTGAGTGTTATTGTATGCTTATGGGTTACAATCCTATACATTTTATTATAAAGCATCAGTACTTTCAATCTTAAAGCCATTAACCCTATCGCTGAATTTGATATAAATTATAATACAAACAATGTTACCTCCAAGTTTAGGTCTTCCACATGAAAAAAAAATGTTCTCTATCATTGCAACTAACCATATCTTAGTTGAAAAGATAAATAACTGGAGCTCATGTGAACAATAGGGTATCATGTTTGTACCTGTAAATATAAGCTTCCAACTTGCAGATGTGGATGGCTTTAAGACCTATTCTGAGTGCTGTATCTGGGAAATGTAGATGCCCAGGGAAGGAGTACAATTCAGGATAAATAGCAAGGGGTTTCTTTTGCTCATGGTATACTGCACCATTAAACTTTCAAAGTAGATGTCATCATAGAATGATTCTAAGATACGTTTCTTAAAATATCTATGACTCTTCTGAAATTGTTTAACTTCTGCAAAAACAACTTTGTTATTGGGAGTCAGGTTTTCTGAAAAACGGTGGTTGGGCCACATCTGCCGCCTGGGAGAAATATTAAAAGAAAGTAGCCTGAATCTCATCTGGCATTAGCCAGATTTTCTACAGACTCTATTTTTGAAGATTCAGCTGCATTCAGGATTTTTATTTTCTTTGTGGGATTCTTCATGCTGTGTTTGTATGAATGCAAAGGTTTTGGTATTGCAGGTTCCATTGAGATATGCTTAAAGGTCAGCTACCTAACCTGGATGAGATTTGATACTCTCTCCTTAAGGGAATGAATAATCATAATGCCATTTTCCCTTCTTTGTAGAAAAAAAATTGCCGAGGGCCTGATTCATTTCCCTAAACTAAGTTTCATAAATATTTATTATTTATTCTGTTTTATGAATGTTATCTGTTTTTTATGAAGCCAGAATGGAACTTTTCTCTACTGAATTATTCCTAAGATTTGATTTTGGGGGAGGGGTGCTCCTTAAGCAATCTACATGAAAGCATTATGTTCCTGTAAATATGTATTCCTTAATAAATTACGTGATTTAAAACAGATTGTAATAATTTATTAAATATTCTTGATACTTTATGCTGGAATTGAGGTTAATGGATTACCAGCATTGATACGGTCATCTAATGCAGGGACGTCAAACTCATTACGGAGTCATCACATGACATATCACAATTTTTCCCCCCTTTGCTAAATCGGCCATGGCTAGCACGTGACGCATCCAGGCCACCAATTTGACACCCCTGATCTAGTGCCATTTACTGGCTTTGACCATTTCCAAAGCATTTTGGCAGCTGAATGTGAGTTACGAATCATGTGCTGACAACTAAGGCAGAGAAAACTTTCCTTCACTTTGTACTTGCCATGGGCTCAGATGAGCAGGAAAATATAATAGCAACAGCACTTAGAATGATATATTACTCCATAGTACTTTACAGCCCTCTGAGTGGTTTACAGAGTCAGCATATTGCTCCCAACAATATGAGTCCTCATTTTTCCGACCTCAGAAGGATGGAAGGCTCAGTCAACCTTGAGCTGATCAAGATTGAACTCCTGCAATGCTACATTTTAACCACAGGGCCACCACAGCTCTTAAGACATTTGTATTTCCTCTGGTCGCACATTATAATAATCCTCTTCTTCTGTTGTGATGCAGAATACACGGTAAGAGTAATAGATTTAATCTTGAAAAGTAATATTCAACGTTTTGTCTATTCTGGTAAAAAAAAAATCCAGAGACAAGAAAATACTGGGAAAAAATAAATAATTGGTTGTGTCAAATAACAAATACAAAAATAGAATATACGCCAGAATTTTTTCTATTGGGTATTATGAGAGGTAACTATTCTAAAAATGTAAAATATTTAACCTTGCATATTACAACAGCTGCAAGGATTGTATTTGCACAGAACTGGAAAAATCCGCAAATACCTGAAGACAATGAGATTATCAAGAAAATATACAACTGTGCAGAGATGGACAGATTGACAATGGAACTTAATAATCGAAAAGAATCAGACTATTATGAAACCTGGACAAAATGGTACCAATGGACAAAAAAAAGAAACTTAAAAGAAGCATTGGAATAAAACATCAAGAAATCTAAAAGTAATTTGAAGACAATGTCGATAGGAATGTATATACGATGTAGATTCATCTGTAAATATGACTATGTACTTTTTTCTTAAAAAAAGGAAAAAATTAATAAATATATTTTTTTTAAAAAAAATCCCCATGGATTTTCACCAAATTCAAACATCCTGAATCCTTTCAAAACAATTCCAAATCATATGTTGTTAAGCACATGTTTAGGCTGTGATTATTTTCAATTATGCATTTTCAGAAGTTTTTGTAATGGCACTGAATGCTATGCAGTGCTATTGAAGCAGGTGGGGGTATAAAATACATGTAGCACAATGGTTAACTATTAGAACTGGTTGGGCTGAAAGATAGGGTAGAATCAGAGTTAGAGCATTGTTCCAAAACAGAGTTGGAACAATGCCTTTGAGATCAGCACAGCAATACAAAAATAGGCTTAGAAGTTGCATTCGTAGATGCAAGAGCAAAAGGACAAAGTAAACCAGGCATTCTACAAGATCATGACATAAGAGTATTATGAAATAACTCTTCAATAATTAGGTTAATGCAGTTCTAAAAGCACAACACTTCTTTTACTCAGTCTTGTACAGCAGTTTCAAAAAAAAAAGTATGGCTACTTAAATAGATGCTTTACTCACAAAGTACCTCAATTATTTTCAAAGAGTGTCTGGGCCATTATTCATCCCAAAAGCAGCTAGCTTTGGAAGAGACTGGGCTCACACAAAGTCAAATCAGGACTGTTTAATGCTTTGATTGTTAATAAGACATAATGACATCACACTGTGGGCCCAACAATTGAACCACATGATAGTTTAAGGTTCTGTGTGGATTTGCAAAGGCTAAGCAGAATTTATGAACATTTAGTGGCTACAGGGACCAAGTGATTTAGGTCTCTTAGCACAGCAACGCTGGGATGGGCCAATTATACCTACAGAAATGAGCCTAGCTTTTAAATTATGTTAATCTGAGAAAAGATAAGGGATGAGATTCGGCAGGTTCTCAGGGATTCTGGAAAACCAGTAGCAGAAATTTTGAGTAGTTTTGAAAACCGACTATTTAATTATTTCCTATTTTAAAAATAATTAAGGATCATACCAAGGTACTAGAGAAGAAAGGACAATAAAATAGTATTCAATAAATAGGGCATAAACTTACTATCCCCACTGCATCCCCCTCCCATGGGGGCAGGAGTCCATTACTGGTTTCCTTGCTCAGGTAAGATTCAAGTAGGTTCACTGGCTTTTCTCTATGTACTATCAAACTAAAACGATTCATTCCAACTTCTACAGCTCTCTTACACATTAGACAGCAAAAGAGATATACAAGCAGAAATGCAGTACAAATGGATTGTTTCATTTGCTGTTGCTGCACTTCTTGCAAGGGGACTGATTGATTGGAGCTTTAGAAGCAAACGAGGGGAGTGATTTTCCATGAATGAGTGTGAAAGCAGAGCTAGTGCAAGCATAAGTCTGACGTTCAGTGTGTGTCTAATTCTTGTATGAATGCTTTTGAGACAAAAATGCAAACATGTTATGGATATATGAATTTAAGGCAGTGATAGATTGAAGGTAAATCAAGAACTGCCAAGTGATCTCTTGGTTAGGGACAGCAGAGATTTCTACCTTTCGGTTTTTAATGGTGATAACAGTAATAAAATCGGGCTGTTAAATTGAAGGTAAGTGAATGGCTCTTTGTACGCTGAACTTGTACAGGTGTGTCCTGCCACCTATTTTTCATCTAACTCTTATTTTGTATCTTACACTTTAAATGTCAAAGAGAATTCTGCAAGCTTCAAGGTCATTATTAATAGCCATAATATCAGGATCTTCATCTTTGGATCCTTAAGTAAATAAGTTTTCCCATTAGCACTACTCAATGCTGTTAGAGATTTACTGGATTAGTCGGAATCATCATTTGGTGCAAAAGTATCCAACCTTGACAACTTTAAGACTTGTGGACTTCAAATCCAAGAATTCCCAGCCAGGATAGCTGGTGGGAATTGAGCCTAGTAAACACGGCTGCCTGGCTGGGAAATTTTAGGAACTGAAAGTCTGAAAGTCGCCAAGGTACTCCTGATTTAGAGCCGATATGAAATTAAAGTTGCTGGATTTCTCCCCCCATTCAATGTAAAGCCACAGCCTTTTCTTTCCAATGCATTATTAAAACTTCTACATTACCATTTGCCAGTCTGAGAAAACTGACACTTTCTAAATTCTTAATCCAGGTATCTTAAGTTGTAAAGTCAAATGATGAGCAAAGAGGGTGGGAAAAGAAACACCTTAACTTAAAAGGTAACTACAAATAAGGCTATTTATTAAAATGAACTATTGGACATAGCTCAACTCTGTGAATGGACATGACCTTACCTGATCCCCTTTTCCAGGGCAATGATGGCCAGCCTATTGCAGAGGTGCCACAGGTGACATATGGAGCCATATCTGCTGGTATGTGAGCCATTGCTCTAGCTCAGCTGCAATATGCCTGTGTGTAGCGGCCAACTGATTTTTAGCTCACACAGAGGCTCTGGCATGATGCTTTTGGCTTACAGGGAGCCTCCTGGGGGACAAGGGAGGGCGTTTTTACCCTCCCTGGGTCCAGGGAAGCCTTTGGAGCCTAGGGAGGGCGAAACACAAGCCTACTGGCTCATATTTCCCACCATAAGTTGGGAAACAGGCCATTTCTGGCCTCCAGAGGGCCCCTCTCTGAAGGGTGGAGGAAGCTGTTTTCTTCCTCCCTGGGCATTGAATTATGGGTGTAGGCACTCGTGCATGCGCGATAGCATGCGAGCATGCTCTTTCGGCACCCGAGGAAAAAAAGGTTTACCATCACTGATCTAGGGTTCAAAGCAATGGCATCCATGTAGTTACACTGGTTTGTAGCATATAATATTATCCTGTTGTGTGGGTGTGAGGAGGGTTGGGGCAGTGAAATCTATTTAATAATGAAAGACAATCTCGATCACATTAGCTTCCTGTCTTTTTTCTTCAGAGTTTTTGATATATAAATTGATTAGGTATTGATCAAGTCAGAGCTAGTTCTTAGTGGTTGCTTAGATCAGGGGTGTCAAGCTTGTGTTGTCACGGTAGCATCACCTGACTTATTGTGAATTTCTCCCCCTTTGCTAAACCGGGCGTGGGCATAGCCAGCACGTCCGACCTGCTGGCCATGAGTTTCACAGACTTGGCTTAGATAGATTTTTCTCCATGGTGACCGTTCCCTAATCTAGTCTCTTAGGCCTTTAAATAGTGTTCCCATTGTTTCTGTAACAGAGTTGCTGGTCATTCTCTTCTTTGTCCCTTTCTTTTCTTTTTACACAGCATCAGAGTCTTCTCTAAACAGGTAGAATAATTTGAGCCTCGTCATTTGTAGCTTGAGTCAGAATTCAGATTTGTTTGATGAACAAGGCTTGCTTATTTTCCCTCTATTTTTTCTTCATTGGGAACATGATAAGCAGCCCCATTTGGACAGAAAGGTCCAAAACAACAGTTCCCCTCACTCCTAACAAAGCCATGTAACTCCCCGCAAAGTCATTTTTTAAATAGGATAATAGGGTTGAAGGCTATTTTTAATCATACACTGGTTTCAAGGCTATTTGACTCCAAAAAGATTCTGGGAAACTTGCAATTTTTAAAATAATATTTACCTTTTTTTTTTAAAGGAACTTTTGCCACCCAAATAAAAACCCTGGAGGATGGATGGATGGGCAGATGAATGGATCTTAGAAGGAATGCTGTTCCCTCCATCAGGCAGAACTCCAGAGTCCCCTAAAATGATATTGTTTTATTGAAAATATCCAGGATGTGCCAATCCAGATCTTATTGAATAGGAAAAAAATTATAGGATATGGGTACTCTGGCAAATATCCAGACCTGTAAACTATGAGGGGCTTTATAGATAGATGACAATCAGCACCTTGAATTGCCCTCGAAAAGGCAATCAATACCGACTTCAATTCAAGGAATGGAGGACTCACATGAAAGTACCAAAGGCTACCCACAATTACTCATGCTGCCACATTTTGGACCAGCTACAGCTTCCAAGTGATGTTAAAGAACAAATGAGAGGTGACACATAAGTGATGGTGGATTTGTGTGAAGGCCACACCCACACCCACACCCACACACCTGCATGCTTAAACTCAAGCAAATTATGATAATGTTCTTCTTCCAATAGATGATGTAGTTCACTCTATGGAAACTCAGGTCAAATAAGACATTAACTTTATGGATGTTATTAATCACAGCTGGGTTTTTAAAGTTTTGATCTGACTCACAGCATACCTCTTCCTGCCTCCTAACCATTATTCATTTTAGAAGAAAGAAAGTGTTCACTGGTCACATGAAAAGAATTACTTAGCTTAATTATATAATAATAATAATAATAATAATAATAATAAGAAGAAGAAGAAGAAGAAGAAGAAGAAGAAGAAGAAGAACAACAACATATAAAATACATCATACAGTCCTAAATGCGATATTGTGATACAAAATCCAACGTACAGTAGTACCTCGTGATACGAACCCCTTGTCTTACGAACTTTTCAAGATACGAACACAGGGTTCGGGATTTTTGTGTCTCTTCTTACGAACTTTTTTTGCCTTACGAACCCACCGCCGCAAAGGCCGAACCAGAAGTTCGTCCAAAGTTCGGGTTCGGCATTCGGGTTTGTAAGGCCGCCGAGAAGCGCCGCCGCCCAGCTGTCACCTTTTGAAACAGCCGGGGCGCTTCTCAGCGTTCTCCAGAATGCCGAACCCGGAAGTTCGGCAAAAGTTCTGGTTCAGCGTTCGGGTTCGGGAGGCCACTGAGAAGCGCCGCCCCCCCAGCTGTCACCTTTTCAGAATAATAATAGTAATAGAAATAATTATGATACAAAAATCCACTGACAATCCAAACTTCCGACTTTGCAATGAGAAAGTTGAAACTGTTTCGCACTTAATATGTGAGTGCAGCAAAATCACACAAACTGATTGCAAAGTTAGACATAATCAAGTTGCTAAATGTAGTCCACTGGTCATTATGTAAAAAAATATGATGTAGCTGTATCTGAAAAGTCATGGGAGCAGTAAATGGAAAAAGTTACTGAAAACGAGATGGTAAAGATTTTGTGGGACTTTTGAATACAGATAGATCATCATTTGGAACAGAACAGAATATCACGGTTGTCGAGGGCTGAAGAGTACAGTTTATCGATATCGCTGTATCAAGAGATGCCAGAGTCAAAGAAAAAGAACTGGGAAAAATTACGAAACATCGCAACCTGGCCATTGAAATTACATGGCTATGGATGAAACACGTAACAGTGATACCCATTGTCATTGGGGCACTTGGTGCCATGTCCAAGAATTTCACAAAACACATCAATAAATTGCAGCTTCCTGCAATAACACCAGCAGAACTGCAAATAACTACGTTACTCAGAACTTCATATATTTTAAGAAACTTGGTTGATACAACCAAGCAACCCATATCAACCATTAACAAAAGTCGTGGTATTTGTTCAGTTAATTGAGTTTCATGTTTAATGAATAAAAGAGATGATGATGATGATAATAATAATAATAATAATATTTATTTATTTTATTTGTTTGTTTTGTCCAATACACAATAATACACAATGAAGGTTATAGAGGATATATACAAGTAGAATGTATCAAAGAAAGCATAGAAGAGAAAATATAGGAGTAAAATATAACTAGAGATAATAGCAGAAAAGATAGAAGAGATATAATGGATAGAAGAGATAGAAGTGAAGATATAGGAGATATAGGAGAGACATATTAAAAAATATGACTTACCTCTATCCAAAAAGTCATAGAAACATAAAGTCAAAAAAGTTATTGCAAATGAGAAGGTGAAAATGTTGTGGGACTTTTGAATACAGATGGATCATCATTTGGAACACAACACACCAGATATCACAGTTGTATAAAACCTAAATGTACAATTTATTTATACTGCGGTACCAGGAGACGCCTGAGTCGAAGAAAAAGAACTGGTAAAAATCACGAAATATCATGACCTGGCCATCAAATGTAATACTTGGTACTATATCCAAGAATTTTACAAAATGCATCAAGAAATTGTAGCTTCCTGCAATAACACTAGTGGAAAACTACACTACAGTGGTCCCTTAATTTTCGCGGGTTTGAACTTCGCGAAACGGCTATACCACGGTTTTTCAAAAATATTAATTAAAAAATACTTTGCTGTTTTTTCCACTATACGACGGTTTTTCCTGCCCGATGACGTCATATGTCATCGCCAAACTTTCGTCCGCCTTTAATAAATATTTTTTTAAATAAACTTTAATAAATAAACATGGTGAGTAATAATCTAAATGGTTGCCAAGGGAATGAGAAATTGCAGTTTAGGGGTTTAAAGTGTTAAGGGAAGGCTTGTGATACTGTTCATAGCCAAAAATAGTGTATTTACTTCCGCATCTCTACTTCGCGGAAATTCGACTGTCATGGGCGGTCTCGGAACGCATCTCCCGCGAAAGTCGAGGGAACACTGTACTCAGAACGTCATATACTTTAAAAAGATACTTGGTTAATACCTACGATGCTGGTAGCAACCTGTATCAACCATTAGCACCAGTGTATGGTTTATGACACATCTTAATATGTTCAGTTGCTGAGTTTCATATTTAATGAATAAAATAAATAAGGCTTTAGTAACCTTTGGTAACCTAGAACACCATTAAACAACAGCATCTGCTTATCCCACAACTTTGGGAAGGACTCAATAGATAGGAAAAAATGCAAAATTCAGCGCAACCATCTGGCTAATAGTGTGATAACCCAGGGGTGGGTTGTGATTTTCCTTGCTGTCAGTTCAGGTTCTTGACACGCCACGTGGGTGCATGGGTGCTTTGGCACACACAAATGCGCAGTGCTAAAACCCCCAAAAAGCTAAACGCTTTTGCATGCATAGAAACAAAAAACAAAATGGAACAAACTTCCAGCAGACGTGGTGGATAAATCCACAGTAACTGAATTTAAAGATGCCTGGGATAAACATATATCCATCCTAAGATAGAATACAGAAAACAGTATAAGGGCAGACCAGATGGACCATGAGGTCTTTTTCTGCCGTCAGACTTCTATGTTTCTATGCTGCCTATTGCAATGCTGAGAAAGCTGGTTCAGGGACATGGCAGGCCTGGATCGCTGCCAGTTCCAGCGATCCAGGCCGCTAAGTTATTACCAACTTCATAGAACTGAACCAGGAAGAACCCACCTCTGAATGAACCATATTAATATTGTGTTGGGAAAAGATGTGGTAGTCTGGTTAATGAAAGGCAAACTTCGACGCAGTTTAGTTTCCTTCTTTTTCCCCCCAGCTTTTTGTTAAATTTTTTTTTATTGATTTAAAATACATATACACATTTACAAAACGTAACAGAAGGAAAAGAACAAAAGAAAACAAAACAAAACAAAACACATACAAACAAAAATAATTATAATTATAATAATAGTAATAGTTGATTAATTATTTAAATACAATAAACAATGTTAACTATAACAATAAACAAACAACATAATATATACCGTATCATTTGTATTCTCTTGTGAGGAGAAAAAACATAAAACGTCTTTTCTGATATCAAATTTTTTTCTGGTGAAAAATACAATCGGTATATACTGTTATTTCTTTTGGTTATCAGTATCTTTTTTTTATTGTTATTATTTTCTTAGCCGCTTTCATACACTCTTACTTAATTAATTTAATTTCATACAAATTTTATTTTAAAAATCACAGTGATTTTCCCCAGCTTTTTAAATAAACAGAATGATGTAATTTTTGTGCCACTCTGTTAACTTTGTTAACAATATAGGCAACAATGATTGGCTTTTCCTAATTGCTTTTCCTAATTCCATGTTACTTATTCATCTGGGATGGAAATTAATGTTTATGCTGCTATAAATTAACTGAAATTCTTATTGAACTCTAGGAATTGTAGCCTTGATGAGGGTTGCTGGCTTTCTAGGCAGGTTTGGCAGCAAGACCAATACAGTGGTACCTCTGCTTAAGAACTTAATTCGTTCCGTGACCAGGTTTTTAAGTAGAAACGTTCTTAAGTAGAAGCAATTTTTCCCATAGGAATAAATGTAAAAGCAAATAATGCGTGCAAACCCATTAGGAAAGAAATAAAAGCTCGGAATTTGGGTGGGAGGAGGAGGAGGAAGAAGAGGAAGAGGATAGTCACTGTCGAAGGAAGAAGTGAGGTGAGGGGAATCAAAAAATTTGAAAACTTTGAGGCTTAAAAAAAAAGAGGGACTCTGAGGCTGCGAGGAGGAGCATGCACCTCCAATACACCTGGCGCGAGGCTGCCTCCCATACACTGCCTCCCATAAACTGATGCTACCTGTTGCTTCTTACTTCCTATGCTGAAGGGCTCCCCTCTCGTCTCACTAACTCGCTTTGTAGCCAGCGCCTTTCCTTCACTGTGGTAACTCCAAGGCTGCCCAGAGTGAAGGGAGCGTTTCTTTTCTCTGGGTTCTGGCAGAGGTTTATTCCCTCTCCAAGCGCCCAGAGAAAGGAAAATGCTTCGTTCGCTCTGGACTGCCAAAGCCTCCTTAAGCGCCACCAAAAGGCTCCTCTGGCAGCCCAGATGGCCAGGATTAAAGGGAGAATGGCAGGAAACTGGCCAGTCCTTCATGCCACTCTCTTATTTCCTGGGAAATTTTTCCAGGCTCTGTTTCTTAAGTAAAAAATGGTTCTTAAGTAGAGGTAAAAATTTTTTGAACACCTGGTTCTTATCTAGAAAAGTTCTTAAGTAGTGGCATTCTTACCTAGAGGTACCACTGTATTTATATAAAACAGTACAATTACAAATTGGGTGAGAGATTTGTCATTCATTCATTCATTCATTCATTCATTCATTGAATTTATATTGCTGCCTGTTCGCACATGGCGACTCAAGGCGGCTTACAAAATATAAAACCTCATTTAAAACAATAACAGTAATTTTAAAAAAAATCAAATAAATTAATATAATATAATCAAATCACACACACCTGCCCCGGCGACAGCAGATCACACAAGCCATTTAATAGGCTCCAACCAGTGAAGGGCTGCACTTACTTTTCCCTATCAGATTGGTCCTGGAGGTTGGCGGGGTGCACGTATGGGCGGTGGGGGGGGGGCGTGCATACCTCTACAGGAGAATTTGCTTCTGCGCATGCACTGAAGTAAAGAAATCAGAGAAAATTGCAAAGAAATCTCATACAAGGACATTCGCACGCCCAAGAGTTTGGCTATTTTAGCTGATTTCTTTGCTTCCGTGCATGCACAGTAGCAAAGAAAGCCCCAAAATCACCAAAAATGGCCATTTTCACCAATTTCTTTGCTTCCGCACATGCACAGAAGCAAATTCTCGCTCAGGGGTGCGTGGAGGTGCAGTGGGGACACACAGATGTGCACACATCACTGTTTTTGCTAATGGATCGGCTATCCCAGGCGTACCCAGGGCAGCCCAATATCGGCTCCAACCCACTCTGGGTTCCCCAGGCCCACTGGCAGAACCAGGTTTTCAGCACCATCCGGAAGAGTGTTAGAGAGGGGGCCATTCTAATATCTGGGGGAATGATGTTCCAGAGAGAGGGAGCCACCATGGAGAAGGCCCTTCTTCTGGGTCCCACCAGGTGTATCTCCCTAGGGGATGGGACCTGCAGCATTCTCTGCCTCTCCGCTCTGATGGGTTGGGTAAATGTGACCAGCAAGAGACAGTCCCTCAGATAACCTGTCCCAAGCCATGAAGGGCTTTAAAAGTAACAACCAGCACCTTGAATTGCACCCGGAAGCAAATTGGCAGCCAATGCATCTCCCACAGGAGAGGGTTTATTAAGAAATGGAAATGGTGATGATGATGGTGATTTTCTGCAATGAGCCTGGCGTTGGATATGAATAGATGTAACAATAGCCCCTCGTGTAGTTTTCTACTCTTTGCTCCATATACAAAACAATGGATTCCTTAATTCGGGAACCTAAAAAGTAATAACTAGACATTGGTTGGTTTTTTGGGGAGGGGGAAATTTCCAGAGAAACTAATCTGTCTAATTCACTTTCATGTGAGTAGCTATTCCTTCCTGCATTGCAAGAGAATTACGCTCCAGTCCTTGACTAATGTACAACAGAAATAGTATATCCTGATCTTAGACCCTGGAGCTCAATGAAAATGTAGGATAATGAGCATTCAGATAACTGAGTGTGCCGTTTACAGGTGCCTGGAAATTATTGTGCAAATATGCTGAATGGCATTCTATGAAGTTAGATAAGCAACACGTATTTTAAAAAGCAGTTGGTAGTATGACAATTTTTATTTTGGGAGGTGGGGAAAGCTTCAAGTTGTGGGACAGCAAATCTAGTGCCCAAGCCCAACTATGCATTAAAAGTGAATATACTAAAATAATAAAATTACATTTGGATAGCAAACAAAAGCAATGTTAAGTGCCTGTTGATTATATTTTCTGCTGAAAATTCTAGCATCCTTACAATGCACAAAAAGAGAAAGAAGTGAGCAGCAAAGGGAGGGAGGAGAAAAGCCATTTTGCAGCTTTTGTCGTTAACTAATAGATCTCATCATGATCAATGATCTCTGAATGCAAAGAATTCATAAAGAGATCTCCAGTTGTCCTGATTTTTTTAAACCTAAAATTTGCTTCCTGTGTTCTGAATCATTATTGGCCAATACTTCTTTTTCCCAAGTTTCAAAGAAAAATCACAAATAAGTGTAGCAAATGGACTCTATGTCTCCTCTGCCAAGTATTTGGATTAATAGCTATTTGGGTATTATTAACCAAGTGGCAAAGCACTCTGCATAAAGCAAAGCCTAAGGAGATTTTGTTGCTATGCCGAATGCTTAAAGAAACCTCGATGCATAATTGAGACATCATCACTCTCTGCAAGGTATTAGCTGAAGGAGGTTGGTACATCCTGCTGAATGACAGAATTGGATCTATATCCCAATTTGTCTTCTGCTTCTTCTAAAGAAACTTACTTGAAAAGCAGTGGTTCTCACCCCAGGGGTCAGGAACCCTTTGGGGGGTCGAACGACCATTTCACAGGAATTGCTTAAGACCATGGGAAAATGCAAATTTCTCACAGTTAGGAGCTAAAGCTTCTATTTTGGCACCTTGGAACATATTTTTACAATCAGCCCTATCAGGCGTTTACAGGGGGGGTTTCTCTCTAGCCTTCCTGCCAATCAGCTTAAAGCTCTGTTGGGAGAATTGGTGCTAGATTTATGGTTGGGGATCACCACAACATTAAGAACTGTATTAAAGGATTGTGGCATTAGAAAGGTTTGAAAACCACTGATTAAAAGGGTCATCTTGCCCTCTTTATTAAAAAATAGGCATATCTTTTTGAAATGTGACAATTGCTTCAATTTCCTTTTAAAATGTTACCTTCTTTGCTATAAACACTCTCACTCGCTCTCCTGTTTATCTATTTGTCTGTCTGTCTGTCATCTATCTCTATCTATCTATCTATCTATCTATCTATCTATCTATCTAATCTAATCTATCTATCAATCTATCAATCTATCAATCTATCAATCTATCAATCTATCAATCTATCAATCTATCAATCTATCAATCATCTATCTATCATCTATCTATCTCTATCTATCTATCATCTATATCTATCTATCTATCTATCTATCTATCTATCTATCTATCTATCTATCTATCTATCTATCTATCTATCTATCTATCTATCTATCTATCTATCTATCTATCTATCTATCTATCTATCTTGTATGTCACCCATCTTGGCATTTATGTTTACAAATACAGTACTGTAGTTTCTAGTCTAGAAAAGTTTGACTTGTAGAATTTTTGTTGGACCACTAGATGGCAGCAGATCCAGATGTCAGAGATTAGTTTATGAAAACTTTTTAAAGGGGTATGGAGGAAACTTCTATTCTACTGAAACAATTATAGATAAGCAAAAAAAAGTAGCTCATCCACTTTGCCATTTATATAAAAGGTATCCTAAAGATACATAAAGACAACTAAACAAGGCTGTTGACAGGCATGTTGTGAGGCAATCGTTATAATTTCCTTTTCAACAGTAGAATTCTATTCTGACAGTTTACATGAAGCCAAAAGCCCACTTAAGCTACTATCTTGTTAAATTAACAAGCATTTTTAAAAAGCTACCATCTCTACTATCAGTTGCCAAACGTGTGCCTTATTCGGTTCTGAAACATTTGGAAACATCTTGAATCTTTGGAGCTCAAGAAAGTACTGCACTTTTAAATTTTTTAAAGTGTTATCCTATCTTTTTCTTTGCAAACTGGGGTAAAGTTATTTCCTCCATTTACAGTTACCTTAGTGGTATTTGAATAAGAGTTTAGACCAGTGTTCTCCCACATGCTCAATATACACTGCTCAAAAAAAATAAAGGGAACATTTAAACAACACAATATAACTCCAAGTAAATCAAACTTCTGTGAAATCAAACAACCCACTTAGGAAGCAACACTGATTGACAATCAATTTCACATGCTGTTGTGCACATTCAACTTCCTACAGAACAAAGTATTCAATGAGAATATTTCATTCATTCAGATCTAGGATGTGTTATTTGAGCGTTCCCTTTATTTTTTTGAATAGTATACATCAGCACCAATGCAAAGGGTGGTGAGCTGAACAGTTTCGGGACTCCTGACTTAGACATTTGAGCTCTGCAATTACAAAGGGATCCAACTTAAACAGAATAACAGAGTTGAAAGGGACCGTGGAGATCTTCTAGTCCAACCTCTGAGACCGCCTTCTGCCACATGAATCCCAGCGACTGGTGAGGTCCCACATAGTTGGCCTCCTTAGAGTCCCGTCAACCAAACAATATCGGCTGGCGGGACCTAGGGAAAGAGCCTTCTCTGTGGGGGGCCCGACCCTCTGAAACCAGCACCCCCCCCCCAGACATTCGTACTGCCCCCACCATCCTCGTCTTCTGAAAGAGTTTAAAAACTCATCTTTGCCACCAGGTCTGGAGCTCCTTAGATCTTCCCCCCCTGACCAATGAATGCTTTAGTTTGACTGTTGAATGAATGATATTGATAGTTTTTTTAAATTAGAATTTTAAGGTTGTTTTTTTTAATGTATTAATTGGATTGCTATTATTGTTTTCTGTTTTTTTGTACATGCTGTGAGCCACCCCGAGTCCTCGGAGAGAGGCGGCATACAAATCTAATTAATAATAATAATAATAATAATAATAATAATAATAATAACAATAATAATAATAATAATAACAATAACAAAACAACAACAACAACAAAACAACAACAACAACAACAATAACAATAACAATAATAATAATAATAATAATAATAATAATAATAATAATAATAATAATAATAATAATAACCTCCTGCTCAAGCAGGAGACCCTATACCAGAGATGGCTAATCTGTTTTGGTTTGAGTGCCAAAAGGGTGTGTGTGTGTGTGTGTGTGTGTGTGTGTGTGTGTGTGTGTGTGCGCGCGCGCTAGCATGCACGCACATGCTCACGCCCCTACTCTCTCCCTCACCAATGCTCACGGGGCTTTCTGAAGCCTGGTAGGCAGTGGTAGGTTCATACCAGTATGGTCCAAAGAGCGTCATCGGCATGAACCCACTGATTTTTGGCAATTATTTTTCCTGGCATCTCTGTGTTGGAGGAAGCCCGCCTGCCACCCCCCTTTCTTAATGCTGACCTTTATTTTTCATCTGAAGCACAGCTGAGGGCTTTTTCCACACAGAGACACTGGGAAAAACCACCAAAAATCAGTGAGTTCATACCAGTGAGGCTCTCCGGACCACGCTGGTATGAACCCACCACTGTTGGCAGGGGGGGAAATGCCCAAATGAGCAAACTGAACGGGCATTTTTCCGAACTTCCAGTTTGTCCGTTGGGGGATTTTTTTTGCCTCAGGAGCTTCAGGGAATTTTTTTGCCTCCAGAGCTTCAGGGAATTTTTTGCCTCAGGAGCTTCAGGGAATTTTTTTGCCTCAGGAGCTTCAGGGAATTTTTTTGCCTCAGGAGCTTCAGGGAATTTTTTGCCTCAGGAGCTTCAGGGAATTTTTTGCCTCAGGAGCTTCAGGGAAGATTCCCTGGAGCGTCCGGAGGATGAAACGGCCTTTCCCAAGGCCGAAAATCAACTGGTGAGCACGCATATGTGCGCTGGAGCTGAAACATAGAAAAGTCTCGCATGCCCTCCCATATGGCTCCGCATGCCACAGGTGGCACACCTGCCATAGGTTCGCCATCATGGCCCTAATACCATTTCGGACAATGACTGTCCAATTTCTTCTTTAAAACCTCCAGTGATGGGGCACCTACAACTTCTGAAGGCAAAAGTCATTCCACTGATTAACTGTTTTCACTATCAGGAAATTTTTCATACCGGATCTCTTTTGATAGGTCTCTTTCCTGGCTTCAGATACCTCAGTATCTTAGTTGATGGCTATGAGCTAGCTGGAACATGATTCTGCCAAAATTAGAAACGCTGGAATAAGTCTTTTGGATTTCTACTATAGTTTAAATCCTGCCAGGATATATGAATGGCAAGGTCCAAAAGCAGCTTAGTGTATTCTAATAATAATAATAATAATAATAATAATAATAATAATAATAATAATAACAGCAGCAGCAGCAGCAGCAGCAGCAACAACAACAACAACAGAATTGGAAGGGACCTTGTTGGACTAAAAGGGATCTTTAGTCCTGGTTGGACTAAAAGGGATCTTTTAGTCCAACCTCCTGCTTAGGCAGGAAACCTTACACTACTTCAGACAGATGGTTATCTAACATCTGCTTAAAAATTTCCAGGGTTGAGGCATTCACAACTTCTGGAGGCAAGCTGTTCCACTGATCAACTGTTCTGACTGTCAGGAAATTTCTCCTTAGTTCTAAGTTACTTCTCTCCTTGTTTAGTTTCCATCCATTGCTTCTTGTTCTATCCTCAGGTGCTTTGGAGAATAGGTAGACTCCTTCTTCTTTGTGGCAACCCCTAAGATATTGGAATACTGCTATCATGTCTCCCTTGGTCCTTCTTTTCATTAAACTAGCCATGCCCAGTTCCTGCAACCGTTCTTCATATGTTTTAGCCTCCAGTCCCCTAATCATCTTTGTCACTCTTCTCTGCACTTTTTGTAGAGTCTCAATATCCTATTTGCATTGTGGTGACTAAAAGTTAATGAAGTATTCCAACTGTGGCCTTACCAAGACCATATAAATTGGTATTGACACTTTACGTGATCTTGATTCGATCCCTCTTCAAGAAATACCTTTTGTGATCACTGACATAAGGCATGAATCTTCCCAAATCTAATGCCCTTCAGAAATCATTGGTTTCCTTTTCATTGAAAAGCTTACAAAAGATGCAAATATAAAATCCAAAGGAACATTTTTCTCTTATATGTAACTGCTCCATCAGATGAGTCATCATTATTTTGTTTTCTCAGATGGGAAACAAAATTAAAGAAAATATAGGTTTAAATTACTTTAATTTTCCCGTTCTTTGATGGATATTCAGAACAGACATTGCATGGATCACCCTCTGTTAGGCTTGGAATCAGATCTGTCCTTGGAAACTATCATTATCAAACAGCAGATGAAAAAATGAAGCTGAAGATCAAGAAGACCCAAGGATACCTGATCAAGAGATATCACTTGGAAACAAGGAAGACAAAGGAAGCACTGGAAATAATAAAGCAGTAAATAGTTGGCCAAAAAGATCAGCAGATACAAAGGTCAAAGTCCTTGGAAAAGAATACAGTGTTCCCTCGATTTTCGTGGGGGTTACGTTCCAAGACCTCCCGCGAAAATCGATTTTCCACGAAGTAGCGGTGCGGAAGTAAAAACACCATCTGCACATGCGCGCCCTTTTTCCATTGGCACGCAAGGGCTTGAAGTTGGAGGCGGGGAGCGACAAAAGTGGGCAGGGCAGTTTGGGCAGCCGAGAGCATTCAAAGAAGAGCCCCCGGCGTTTCTTTCTGCACAAACACGGTTTGGAAAAAAAAAGATCGGTGCAGCGCCGAAGGGCAGGAATTGCCGCAAGTTCCTCCGGATTTTGTTTTCACCGCCGCTGGGATCGCCTCTTCTTAGCGACTTTTCCTCCTTTTCTTTCATTCGGTTGAGAACGCCAGCCTTCATTTATTCCACCCTCCCTTCCTCTCTCCGAGCATCTGGGCTTTTTGAGCGAGTGGGGCTGTGTATTTTCTTTCTTGGGAAGAAGAGGAAGGGGCAACAAGAGACCCCGCGATTGCCTGCTCCCCCCCCAACACACACGCACGCAAACGCACCTTTCTTCCTCCCCCCCTTCCCATCCCCGCAACTCCTGATCCGCGGGGCTGTTTGACTCAGTTCCCACTGCCTTGCGGGCGCCTCTGTTCGGAGGAGAGCGCGAAGCTTCCCGGGTGGCAGATCGGCTGAGTCGAGTTCACCAACAGGGCTGAGACCGGACCGGAGAAGTAGGGTTTGGAGAGCCGGGCTGTATAATCAACAGATCAAAGTTTTAGGGGTGTTTTTCGGAAAACACCTGAAAGAAAGTTTTTTTAGAAAACCCCCACCGTGGGTACAATTAAAGGTGGGGAAGTTCCCCATCCAGCTACTTGCCGCGTAAGTTTGGTGATGACGTATGACATCATCGGGTGGGAAAAACCGTGGTATAGAAAAAAAACCGCGGACTATTTTTAAATTATTATTTTTTGAAAAACCGTGGTATAGCCATTTCGCGAAGATCGAAACCGTGAAAATCGAGGGATCACTGTAATGGATTTGGAAAAATCTTTTATGTGGATTTAAAACATTTTGATGATCTTTGTAAAAGAACTGGCTTGTTATGTTAAAATCAACATCGTCATCTGCTGGCTAAAAGAACACATTGCAATAGTTTGTGGAAAGGCAGATAGCTGGACCTTGACCTTGGCCTTGAGCTGAAGAAGATAACTTGGAACTTGAAAAAATTGAAAAGGGGTGGGTGTTGTGCTATGGTGGACTTTGACTTGTTTTGGTGACAGAAGATAACAAGATTTTAAACTGGAATGGAATAGAGTAAAATTGGAGATTAGAACATTTAAATAAATAAGACATTGAATTTAAGTGTCAACTAAAAATAGAATCTTAAATTTGATAATATGGAGGTGTATATGTATGAAGAACTAACTGAGATGTTAAAATATATCCACAAAGACATAAAACTTATCTTTTGGAAATTAGGGCGGATAAGGAAACAGAAACAAAGTTGAAATATAAAGAATACTCAGAATGTACAATGATGGGAAATGAAAAGGAAGAGGAAGAGGAAGAGGAGGAGGAAGAAGAAGAAGAAGAAGAAGAAGAAGAAGAAGAAGAAGAAGAAGAAGAAGAAGAAGACATGCGTGCATGCTCACTGGTCATCCAGAACTGCATGCACAGCTCCATTTTTGCTACCGGTACGCAGTGTGGCGCATACTGCATAGCAACCCATTACTGCATTTGACCCTTGCCCAAATTTTGAATGGATCCCGGAGTGTCATTCATTCATTCATTCATTCATTCATTCATTCATTCATTCATTCATTCATTCAAAATTTCTATAGCTGCCAACTCAACCAAGTGAGCTTACAATTCTAAAACAGTTTAAATATTTTTTAAAAAAATATGATTAAAACAATAACAGCACTCACAAAATAAATAAGCATATCCAATCCTGTGAATGGAATTGTGCAAACTCTTAAGAGTCATACCTGCAGCTTCTACGTGACCTCTACTCAGACTCAAGACTGGGATGCTCAAAACATCCCAAACATCAAAACAAGACTGGGATGCTCCCACCTTCTCCTGTAAATTTCCTCATATCTTTCTATAGTCTGAGAAAGGGCAAAGGACCATGGGTTCCAATCAGTGTTTCTACTGCACATTAATTGCACATGTGACTCTGGAGAAATTGAAACCATCCAATGGGTTGTTTTACCTCAATTTTTATTACAGCCTATGCAAGGATTAAAGATCATTGCTTTATAATGTTTCTGAGAAGCGACAGATGTATATTAAGTAAATCTTTTAGACTCCAACCATGTTATCACTGATATTGTAGTCACTAATAATTGAAGTCACACAAGTGAAGTGAAAGCAAGGAAACAATTGACCCCAAAGTGTGTAATTCTATAGTTGTGGATATATTTTACTCCTTTTACTTTCTTTGTTCTATTGTTTTTGCAGTAACTGATATTTGAAATTAATAAATGTGTATTATTTGCATAAATAGCCCACATTAGCTTTTGAGGGTCTAGAGTGGCTGTCTGTCATAAAAGGGTTATCTCATCCTCACTGGTCTTTGGGTTTTAAAAATCCTTTAATCTTTAGTCAGCCACAGTATATTCCTATTTCAGAAGAATAAAATTGTGAAACAATGTGCTTTATTGTCTTTAACCCTACAGGAAAAGTGTTGTCTACAGTATAACTATTGGGCTAGATACCTTAGTCAATCTATTTCTAAAGCCCAGGTAAGTTACCTTCCTTCCCATCTTTTCTAGTTCTGTGATATCACCTTAAAAGTTTTCTAGATTCTTTCAGCATTAATGTGGAAGTCTTTATATGGCTCGATTCTATAGAAGAGAGCATACAACCCTGCCTGTCCTGCTACTAAAACAAAGGTATGAATTGAATATCACTGTTCTTATCATTGTTTTCCATGTTAAATGTTTGTAAATGTTAACAGATTTGATTAAAAGCTGTTAGAGAAAGCATCTGATAATACCCTCTCTTCCTTGTCCCACCTTCTTCACATTTGCAACATATAAGCAACATATTTTCAGTTCCTAATTCACTATATTGTTTCTCATAGCATTGGAGAAATCCATAACACAATACATGTCTCTTAAGTACTCCCACCCCTCGCAGTTTCCTTCCAATCTAGCAGGAATGATCAGAACCGGCCTTAACTTTATTCATTTAAAAAAAATAAAATGCAGGAATTTTCTAAATTTCTGTTCCCTGACATTTTCCAAAGCCCAATGTGTGGTTTCATCGGTTTTCTACTACAATAAATAGTTGTGTGCAGTAATTTGGGAATCTGGTTTGAGTTGTATTTTTTGCAGCGCTTGTTCGTCACACAACACTGACACGTTGTTGTAAGTATGCCATCTTTCCCATTGTTTATATTCAAGGGCTGAGGCTATCATGATTTATTTATGTTTTAATTAAAATTTGGTGAGTAGACCAGTGGACTTTTTTTTTTAAGCATGCCATTTCTAATTTGTAGCCTCAAGGAAAAAAATCAATAACCTTTCTACCATTTATATTTTTATAGTTACCTCAGGCATTTACAATGCAGACCTACCATTCACCTGCATTCTGACGTAGATGCTAGATGTACATTGGGTATAAATCTTAACCGGGGCAAGGCGGCTGCATATTTCTGGGGCACTTATATTCAGTTTGAATAAAGGGAGCGATGTTACACTTCCATCCTCTTGTCAGGGTGCATGACTAAAATTAATATAGCAGGTAAATTGATGTACTGTAAGCTTTATAACACCTGACTGAATCCTTAACAGATGCTTATAAGTTTAATAATTTAAATTTGCAGTTCTCTCACACCTACCCAAGTTGACGATTTTTAAGCATAATTCCCTGGAAAAAAGGCATAATGCTGAGATCGTATTGAAAATGAACTTGTATTTCCTGCAGGGCAGAGACATCAATTACAAGTGTAAATTGGTGGTGTCAATATATTTAGCTGTATGCGTTGTTAAGTAATTTCATTTTATTAAACTACTCTCTCTTTTTAAAAAAAGAAAACAAGACTGAGACATTTACACAAACATTCTGAGATTTATACAGTTTGGTGGCAAAACGTAATCCAAAATATTTTCAGGGCAAAAATGCCTTGAAAATAGAGATCATGATTTAATATTCCTGAGATCTATTTCTGAAATTCTTTAAAGAATGGAAAACTTGTCAAATTCAAATTCAGAATAGAGCTGAAATAAACCAATCCCCTGCTCAAGCAGGAGACCTTATACCAGTGATGGTGAACCTTTTTTCCCTCAGGTGCCCAAAGTGTATGCGTGCATACTATCGCACACATGTGAGTGCCCACACCCAGAATTCAATGCCTGAGGAGGGTGAAAACAGCCTCCCTCACCCCCACAGAGGCACTTTGGAGGCCAGAAATGGCCTGTTTTCCGCCTTCTGGTGGGCCTAGTAGGTCCATTTTTCGCCCTCTTCAGACTCCAGAGGCTTCCCTGGAGCCTAGGGAGGGCAACCTGTTGAATATGTAATTATATTAATTACAAAAGGGTGCCTAAAGTTCACATTAACATGATTTGTCTTGATTGTTTGCGGCATTTTAGCGGGAAAATTGTTACAATGTCAAAGCTTAGCCTGTTGCTGGGGGAGTCTATAAATACTTAGAGTCGCTGCACTTTCTCCCAGATTTTTCGCGCCTTCTAGCGAATGTCTTGCCAGGCAATAAAAGACTGCTAATTTGAATCAGTCAGAGCCTGTTGATTTATTACACAATCCTCCTCGGAAACATAAAATGCCCTCTGCATGAACCAAAAACCAGCTGGCCAACGCACACATGCGTGCTGGAGCTGAGCTAGGGAAACAGCTCACAGGCTGGCAGATATGGCTCCATGTGCCACCTGTGGCACACGTGCCATACGTTCGCCATCACTGCCTTATACCATTTCAAACAAGAGACTGTGTCTCCTTAAAAACATCCAGTGATAGAGCACCCACAAGTTCTGGAGGCAAGATGTTCCACTGGTTATTTGTTCTCACTGTTAGTAAGGTTCTCTTTTATTCCAGGTTGCTTGTCTCCTTGATTAGTTTCCAGCGGGAGTTGAAGTCCACAAAATTTGATACCTCTGGCAAAAGTGCTGTGGAAGAATAGGAATTTGAGAAGTGGATTAACTGTGAAGTTCTCTACAGGAGTGTTCAACTACCTTAACAACATAATTTAAAGACAGGAAGCAAAACTTCCTGTTACTTTGGGAATAGCAGCCACGGGTAAGGGAATTCTCTGCCAAGCAGACTATAGTTTCATGATGGTGAACCTATGTCATGCATGCCAGAGGTGCCATGCAGAGCCTTCTATTTGGGCATACACGCTGTTGTCCTAGCTCAGCCAGCTGGTCATTGGGTTTCTGAGGCATGCATGCACTCCACCCAGCTGGTTGTAGTAATAATAATAATAATAATAATAATAATAATAATAATATTATTATTATTATTATTATTATTATTATTATTTATTAGATTTGTATGCTGCCCCTCTCCAAAGACTTGGGGCGGCTCACAACAATAATAAAAACAATGTTACAGTGGAACAAATCTAATATTAAAAGGTTTCTGACAAATGAGCACATATATGCACATATCTTCCAGTTTGGGCACTCTGTGCCTAAAATGTTCACCATTTTTAAAGGGCTTTTAGCTATCTTCGGAGAGGGGCGGCATACAAATCTAATAAGTTGTTATTATTATTATTATTATTATTATTATTATTATTATTATTATAGTTTTTAATTATTAGATTTGTACTGCATTGTCTATTTTTGTTGTGAGCTGCCTCGAGTCTTCGGAGAGGGACGGCACACAAGTCTAATAAATTATTATTATTATTATTAATTATTATTATTTCAGACACTCTTTTATGCACAAGACAAAGATAGGGGAGGACATTTTAGGACTTTGCAGCATTCTAGTTGACTAGTTGACCAGTCAAACTAGTGCATGATTATGAACAAAAGTGTTTGCAAAAGGTAGCATTCTGGTCTCCCTTACACTCAAAAGAAAATTGAGAGATGGGTTTTGGGGAGAATAGCCACAGGAAACCAGCAATGCCAATGAAAGCTTCTAGTAGAGAAATCCTGGCATGAAATGCTTTATTTCAGCCCATCTTCCATACATCAGTGGATCCTATCTTGTTTGCATGCAAGCTCTTAAAGATGGCTCTTAGGGAAAACATCACTACTAGGCATAATATCATTAGTTGTCCTCGGCCTGCTTCAGCTGTGTGAAGACACTGAGATATAGAAGCACTCAGACATGTATTTGGGAAACAGTGGGACATCTTGTGCCAGGGCAGAGAGCAGCCTGGATATGCCTGTAATATTGATTCTTGATAAAATAAGCCCCTTTCTATGGCCATCAGGCTAGAACAGAGTGTGTTTAATATTTAGTTAAAATATCTCATTTGCGTAACTATAGAAACATAGAAACATAGAAGTCTGACGGCAGAAAAAGACCTCCTGGTCCATCTAGTCTGCCCTTATACTATTTTCTGTATTTTATCTTAGGGTGGATATATGTTTATCCCAGGCATGTTTAAATTCAGTTACTGTGGATTTATCTACCACGTCTATACTTGCTGGGTGATCTCTGATCTCCTCTTGGAGTCTTTTTCTTTTGCATATTGACACTTAAAATAAGCTTATGCTATAGCAATAAAAGAACTTCTAAAACTGGGTCAGACCTAGACATTAAGTTGTCTGTTGCAAGGATCTACTGACCCAGGAGGTGAATTTTATTTATTTTTTATTTTATTTATTCATTTGTCCAATACACAATACATATGGAAGAGAATAGACACGAAGTAATATATATATAAAGATAATATGTAAAAATAGAGGAGGAGATATATGAAAGGAAGAAAATATATATGATATATGAGATAAAGGAAAGACAATTGGACAGGGGACGAAAGGCACACTAGTGCACTTATGTACACCCCTTACTGACCTCTTAGGAACCTGGAGAGGTCAATCGTGGATAGTCTAAGGGAGAAATGTTGGGGGTTAGGGGTTGACACTATTGAGTCTGGTAATGAGTTCCACGCTTTGACAACTCGATTGTTATAGTCATATTTTTTACAGTCAAGTTTGGAGCGGTTAATATTAAGTTTGAATCTGTTGCGTGCTCTTGTGTTGTTGCGATTGAAGCTGAAGTAGTGATTGACCGGTAGGACGTTGCAGCATATGATCTTGTGGGCAATACTTAAATCGTGTTTTAGGCACCATAGTTCTAAGTTTTCTAGACCCAGGATTGTTAGTCTATTTTTGTAGGGTACAGTGGTACCTCGAGATACGAGTTTAATTCGTTCCGGACCTGGGCTCTTAAGTCGAGCAGCTCTTATCTCGAACGACTTTTCCCCATAGGAATTAATGTAAATAATTTTAATTGGTTCCAGCCCTCAAAAAACTCACAAAGTTAGTCTAAATTATGCAGAAAGACATGTTTTTAATGAAGAAATGTACATGTACATATAAATGAATAATGAAGTTTCTTTCACTTAACTTGTAAACTTTCTTAAACTTTTAAATTTACATATGTTCAACTTCTCTGCCACCCAATCCTGTAGGACAGAGGTCCCCAATCCTTTTTGCACCAGGGACCGGCTTTAAGCGATCAAGAGAGGAATGGGTGAATGAATGGACGGAGGGTGGGAAGGAAGGAAGGAAAGAGGGAAGGGACAGGAACAGAGGAAGGAAGCAAGGAAACTTATGAAAGGGGAGAGTAAGAGAGGAATGAGTGAAGGGAGGGAGGGAGGGAAGAAGGTGGGAAGGAGAAAGAAAAGAAGAAATAGAGGAAGGGAAGGTAAAAGAGAGAAAGAAAAAGAGCAAGAAAGAAAGCTGCAAGCACCCCCCCGAGCCCCCCAGGCCGGCTGCAACCTTTTAAAACACGCGCGCCGCTTCGCAGCTGTCTCCTGAAGCCGAACGCGGAAGTTAGCATTTGGCTTCAGGAGACAGCTCCTTGGCGCTTGTATCTCGAATTTGGGCTTGTAAGTAGAACAAAAATATCTCTCCCCTCCCAGCTCTTATCTCGAGTTGCTCTTAAGTAGAGCAGCTCTTATGTCAGGGTTCCACTGTATTCTGTTTTGAGTGGAGGAGTGAAGGGCTCTTCTTTGGACGTTTTCAAGGGTGTTGATGTCCGAGATGTGGTATGGGTTCTAGACAGTTGAGCTGTATTCAAGGATGGGTCTGACAAAAGTTTTGTAGGCTCTTGTGAGTAGTGTGAGATTGCCGGAGCAGAAGCTATGTAGGATCAGGTTAACAACTCTAGAAGCCTTTTTGGCGATATTGTTGCCACTCAACGCATCCAAGGCAGCCAAATCCTTAGGAAGCATAAGACAGGCTATTGACACACTCATTTTGGTGCCCTAGCACTTGAACACTGCCTAATTACTAGTCTGCCTGATGCTTATTGTCTACTTAAGCAAATGGTTTAATGCCAACCATACTGCTAATCATCTGCCTAAGCAAAGACGAGTCTGCCACACTCAACATCTCAGATAAATAGGAGGCTGGAAATTCACTAAATAATTAAAGTGCTTTAAAGCGCAGACTCATCTGATCACGAGAAAAATTCAGGACTAAGAGGTGATGGAGATGAATGTCCAAGCCACTTTAAGGTTTCTTTGCCTTCAGCCAGCAATCATTCATGCTGCTTTTGGCTTCTCCTACTAGATGTGCAGTCAAATCACTCTCCCACCAAAGTTTAAAACTTCAAAAAAATGAAACAGTTGCAATGAACACTGAACAGTTGCAGGAACTGGGTATGTCTAGTTTAATGAAAAGAAAGACTAGGGGAGACAGAATAGCAGTGTTCCAATATCTCAGGGGTTGCCACAAAGAAGAAGGAGTCAACCTATTCTCCAAAGCACCTGAGGGTAAAACAAGAAACTAAATAGGTGGAAACTAAACAAGAAGAGAAGCAACTTAGAACTAAGGAGAAATTTCTTGACAGTTAGAACAATTAATCAGTGGGACAATTTGCCTCCAGGAGCTGTGAATGCTCCAACACTGGAAGTTTTAAAGAAAATATTGGATAACCATTTGTCTGATGTAATGTAGGATTTTCTATCTAAGCAGGGGGGTGGACTACAACAGTGATTTTCAACCTTTTTTGAGCCGCGGCACATTTTTTACATTTACAAAATCCTGGGGCACACCACCAACCAAAATGACACAAATCTAATAAATAAATAAATAAATAAATAAATAAATAAATAAATAAATAAATAAATAAATAAATAAATAAATAAATGAATGAATGAATAAATAAATAAATAAATAAATAAATAAATAAATAAATAAATAAACAAACAAATAAATAAATAAATAAATAAACAAACAAACAAACAAATAAACACATAAACACATAAACACATAAATACATAAATAAATACATACATACATACATACATACATACATACATACATACATACATACATAAATAACCCCCTCATATATACAATCCCATGTAACATCCCCTTATAAATACAGTCAATCATCAATCATCCCTCCTCAAATTTATACCACTGTCTCATTTCTGGGTACTTCTCCTGTCTTTCCCCCTTTTCTCTCTCATGTTTCTCATTTCTCTCTCTTCCTCCCTTTTTCCCTCATTCCTTCTCCCTCTCACTTCTCCTCTTTTTCCATCCCTGTCTCTCTCCCCCCCTCTTATGTGTGTGTATGTATAGACACTCGAACCATTTCCAAAACCAGTTGAGGGCTGGGGTCTTTTTCTCTTTTATTCTTTTCAAAAACAGGTGTGGGCTGGGGGGGGGGGGTTTCTTATTATTTGGGTGCTTTTTACCATATGCTTCAAGAATCACCCCTCTCTCTCTCTTTTGTTTCTCTCTCCTCTCATTCTCTGCCTCAATCATTTTCTCATTTCTCCTTTTTTCTCCCCTTTTTGTTCTCATTTCTCTCTCTCTCTCCTTTCCTCTCCCTATCTGTCTCTCTTGCTTTCTCTCTCTCTTGCTATCTCTTTTTCTCTCTTGCTTTCCTTCTCTCTCTCTCTCTCGTTCTCTCTTATTTTCTTTCTCTCTCTCTCTCTTGTTCTTTCTCTCTCTCATGCTTTCTCTCTCTTGTTCTTTCTCTCTCTCTGTTGCTCTCTCTCTCGTTCTCTCTCTTATTTTCTCTCTCTCTCTCTCTCATGCTTTCTCTCTCTTGTTCTTTCTCTCTCTCTCTCTGTTGCTCTCTTGTTCTCTCTTATTTTCTTTCTCTCTCTCTCTCTCTTGTTCTTTCTCTTTCTCCCTCTCTCTCTCTCTTTTGCTCTCTCTCTCTCGTTCTCTCTCTTCCTTTCTTCTCTGTGGAGGCAGGCGAAGGTTTTCCTTAGTTTGAATGTTCTGAGCAAGCTGGCAGGGGGATGGGAAGCAGCTTCTTTACTGACAGCCCGGGACGGGACTGTGAGAGGGGTGGGTGTTCCCACAGCGCTCGGAGCGGCTAGCGGCCGGATCGCCAGCGCTGCTGCAGCCACCGCTGGGGGAGGAGCCGCGCCCCAAGAAAGCCAGAGAGAAGGACGGATCGGGCGGGCGGGGACAGCCACAAGTGGAAGCCTCAGCCCTGGAGCTCCCACTTGCAGAATCCGCCCCTCCCCTGGCTATTGCCCACCGTTGCTATTAGCGACGAGAAGCCATGGGCGCGAGGGGGCCGACTTTCAAAGCAACCTTTGCCAGCCTCCCACGGGAGGGTGCCAATAGCGGCGATGGCGGCGGGCAATAGCCGGGGGGCGGCTTCTGCAAGTGGGAGCTCCAGGGCTGAAGCCTCAGCCCTGGAGCTCCCACTTGCAGGAGCCGCCTCGCGGCACACCTGACCATGTCTCGCGGCACACCGGTTGAAAAACACTGGACTAGAAGACCTTCAAGGTCCCTTCCAACTCTGTTATTATTATTATAAACAGTGTTGCCTCAAAGAGAACGCTTAGCACTGTTTGATCAAATTCCAAAATTATCAGCAAGTACACTTCATCATCATTCTAAACAAGTATGTTTATGTTCTACAATGTGAAATATACTGGACTTCCATCCACTAATCAGTGGTGAATATCTGTGAGTATCCAGGTTTTTCCTGGCTCAAATTTTCATCAATCTCTGCCATAGAAGCTATAGTCCAATAATATCTTCAGGAAACGTAGTTCTCCACTCTTGTCTTAGTGTTATCACATTTTGATGAACTCACACTAAAATGGTCAATTACATAGAGATTTGGAAAAGAAGCCCTCATGCTTTTTCTCGTTGGTTCTAGAAAAGACCTTTAGTTATATCTGGTTCTGAATCATATGATCATTTACTTTAATTGTTGAAATGGATCCAGAATATCATCTCAACAATCCTCTGCCTAGTGTATTGATGGCGAATCTACAATACATATGACAAAGGTGTCACATCACAACAATTTGGGTGATATGTTATCATTCACCAACATCTGATAAGCAACATTTCTTGAAATCATGCCCTATTCTCAAACAATTTTTGGATGGGGTAGATGCTACTTGAGAGTGAGATATGTTCTTGCCTGCTGTCTGGATCCTCCAGAAGACACAAGAGAGGGCTGTGTTCTCACTTAGCCTCCAGACCCTCTGAAAAATGCTTGAGAATGGAGTATGCTTTCATGTGGGTTTTGGAGAGGCTGCAGAAGAGCATTTTTCAAAGTTGCTTCAAAGGCCCCCAAAGTTGTCTCGAGAAAGAAGACCCCTTCACTCCTCCACTCGAAACAGAATACCCTACGAAAATAGACTAACAATCCTGGGTCTAGAAAGCTTAGAACTACGGCGTCTAAAACATGATTTAAGTATTGCCCATAAGATCATATGCTGCAACGTCCTACCAGTCAACGACTACTTCAGCTTCAACCACAACAACACAAGAGCATGCAACAGATTCAAACTTAATATTAACCGCTCCAAACTTGACTGTAACAAATATGACTTTAACAATCGAGTTGTCGAAGCGTGGAACTCATTATCGGACTCAATAGTGTCAACCCCTAACCCCCAACATTTCTCCCTTAAACTATCCACGGTTGACCTCTCCAGGTTCCATAAGTGCACTAGTGTGCCTTTCAGACCCTGTCTAATTGTCTTTCCTTTATTTCATATATCATATATATTTTCTTCCTTTCATATATCTTCTCCTCTATTTTTACATATTATCTTTATATATACTACTTCATGTCTATTCTCTTCCATATGTATTGTGTATTGGACAAATGAATAAATAAAAATAAAATAAATAAAACCACAGGAGCCAATTAACAAAAGAGAACGCAGCCTAGAGATAAGTAGAGCATGGCAGATCTTGGAGATCACGCACGTAATTGGACTGTATTTTTTTACACAGATAAATATGTAAACAATTGTTTCTCTTTCGTAGGACACATTAAGTTAGACATTTTCTAAACACACTGAGACCAAATGACTCATCATCACTAGCCTAGTGCACTACATCCTGACAAGGTCCCTGACAGATAATCATCCATCTTCTGTTTAAACAACTCTAGTAAAGTGTGGGCCACTTCCTGAAGAAAAATCTTACATTGTTAAAACACGCACAGAAGAATATTGCGGTGTTCTGCAGTCATGTAACCATGATTTATGACAGGGTATTTTGGTCACTTTCCGGCCATTTTGGACCATGGCATTTGCTTAATGACTGCAACTTTTGTTTAATAACTTAATGCCATAAAAAAAGTCATAAAATTGGGTCCAATCATGTGATGGCCTCGACTTTGTGACTATCGTGTCTTATGATAAAAATTCCAGCCCACATTGCAATAGTAAGTGAAGAAGTATCTCTTGTCATTTCTTTTCCAAGCTATGAAGCTCTCACTAACTCTTCACCAATCATTCCAAGATCCTTATCATCTTGATTTTATTTAAGTTTATAAAAGTTGTTCCTAAAATGTGATGTAATAATATTGCAGATGTTACTGATCAGTGCAGAACAGATAGTAACTAACTTTTTTTCCAATTTGACACTATATTTTGGTTGATGTAATCTATGCTTGAATTTTGCTCTTTGCATCTGCATCGTAAACCTTAGCACATGTTCAGTTTCTTATCTGCCAAGATCCTCCGCAACCTTTTCTCAAGTTTTTGCTGTCTAATATGATTACGTTTGCTTTTTTTTTTACATTTTTTAAAGCTGCCGACTGAAGAAACTCATCGCTTTCACACGAACGTTCATTTGTATTGCAAAAGTTTATTCAGATGATTTATAAGTCTGTTGTAATGATGGCCCTATGGAGTTAGAGGCTAAGAACAAAAGTACAGCTTGACATAGTCTTAGATAAACACATTTTCCCTTAAAATCAAACAGCTGGACTATTTTTTTTAAAGATTCTGTAAAAGAGAAGTTAAAAAATACATATTTTTAGATTAAATAACCATTTGCAAAACTGTATCCTGCCCAAAATGCTTTTCCCAGAGTCCTATATGCTGGACACTGGGAATAACATTTTGGGCAGAATACAGTTTTGCGAATGGTTATTTAATCTAAAAATATGCATCTTTTTACATATGTAATTGTGACAAATTATTCTCTCTGTTCTTTTGTCCGTGTGTGTATGCTTTCTTTTTGTGAATACCAAGAAGTCATAATACCTATGTGGCTTCTACAGAAAAGTAATTATTGGTACAGTGATACCTTGTCTTACAAACTTAACTTGGTTCCGGGACGAGGTTCTTAAGGTGAAAATTTTGTAAGAGAAAACAATGTTTTCCATAGGAATCAATGGAAAAGTGATTAATGCGTGCAAGCCCAAAATTCACCCCCTTTTGCCAGCCGAAGCGCCTGGTTTTGCACTGCTGGGATTCCAGTGAGGCTCCCCTACATGGGAAACCCCACCTCCGGACTTCTGTGTTTTTGCGATGCTGCAGGGGAATCCCAGCAGGGGAATCCCAGCATCGCAAAAACGAGCGCTTCGCTGGCAACGGAAGTCTGGAGGTGGGGTTTCCAGCGAAGGGAGCATCAGTGAAATCGCAGCATCGCAAAAACACCAAAGTCCTCGAAACTCCACAGATTTGGACCTCTGTGTTTTTGCGATGCTGCGATTTTACTGAGGCTCCCTTCGCTGGGAAACCCCGCCTCCGGACTTCCTTTGCCAGCGAAACGCCCATTTTTGCGCTGCTGGATTCCCCTGCTGGGATTCCCCTGCAGCATCAAAAAAACACAGAAGTCCAGAGGTGGGGTTTCCCATGGAGGGGAGCCTCAAGGGAATCCCAGCAGCACAAAAACGGGTGCTATGCTGGCAACGGAAGTCCGGAGGCAGGGCATCTCTGCGGCGGTGGTGGGTTTGTAAGGTGAAAATACTGTAGTTTGTAAGAAGAGGCAAAAAAATCTTAAACCCCAGGTTTGGATCTTGAAAAGTTGTATGACGAGGCATTTGTAAGAAGAGGTATTTCTACAGATCTGGTAATGGAAAACTCTTATCCCAGTTATATGGTTTGATCGGACTGACTGCTAGATCGAGAGAACATGGATTTCTATGCCTGTAAGTATCTTATATTTTTTTAATCTGTCTGTCTCACATCCACTCAAAAGTTGTTTTATGTGTGCTAAATTTCAGCCCAGGGAATGATATAAATCAGCTCAATGGTGAATAGTAGAGCCAGCCTGCAGTGGTAGAAGCTTGGCAATTTTAGACCTTAATTTTAATGGCTTTCATTAATGGCTTTCAAACAGCCATATGGGCTTCATCTCTAAACATCACTCTTTGTCCTCCACCATGTTTGATTTCTGCTTAGTTTGATACAACCAAGGTTAGCTGTTTTCTGATTTTCTAAACTCTGTAATAGCGTTTGTACAGACCCTATGGCCATCCCATGTGGTAAAATATTTAAAGTAAATCTCCTTTAGCCTTCAGGAGCCTGATTAAATGTCAAAACATAATGCTGGAATGGTTTGCTTCTTATAAGGATGTCTGTGAAGAAGATTTGTGTTGGTGTGTGTGTATCATGAAAACATTAAGATGGCAACTTTGATTATGTAATGGTGGCTGCCATCTTAACTTCTGTGAACGCCCACCATGAAACACAAATGTTCTTATTTTCTCCACATCATTTACACCTCCCCCCCCCCCCAAAACCCCATCATTCTTGGACAATCAGGTTGCAAAGAACTTGTTAGCATATCTATTCTTGAAGCATGATTAAAATGCAGAACAAATCTGTTAAGGCATTGGAGGGCTATGGCATGGTGCATTAGTGGGTTCAATAGTATATTCTAAAGTGAAAGTATAGGTAGTCCTCAGCTTGCAACCACAAGTTAGCACAAAATTCTGTTGCTAAGCAAGACAATTGTTAATTGAATTTTGCCCCATTGTATAGCCTTTCTTGCCTCAATTGTTAAGTGAATCGCTTTAGTAAAGTTAGTAACACAGTTGTTAAGTGAATTTGGCTTCCCCACTAATTTTGCTTGTCAGAAGGTCAAAGGGGTGACCCTGGGACACTGCAACCATAATACCAGCCAGTTGCTAAGTGTTTGAATTGGACAACTGAAGTGATTCACTTCACGACCGGGACAAGAAAGGTCGTAAAACTGGAAAAATTCACTTAACACATGTTTAACTTAGCAACAGAAATGGGCTCAATTGAGTACTACCTGTATTCTCTTCCTGAACCTATGTTAGACATCAAAGCTAATCATTTTATCCATCAAATTAACATAGTAGATCTGTTGTGGTTAGCTCTGGCCCAGCTCCTGTCCCAAGGACTGTGGATGTGGGGGAGACATCCACATGCTGCAGGCCTGTTTTGCCCTTGGTGGAATCTGATGATGAAGGCTCCTCTGACCCAGAAGACATGAGTGACAGGGAGGAGGAGAGTGTGGCAGACAGCTCAGAAGGAGATCAATTATCTAGCTCCTCCTTGGATTCAGAACAAGAGTTAATTATACAGCCATGCATGCGGAGAGCGATGCATAGGCAACAACAACTGAGAGATTATTATCAAAGAAAATGAGGCCACCTGTGGTTGGGTGGGGCTGTGGTAATTAGTGAGGCTGCTATAAATAGCAGCCTGTGGGTTTGGCCATTGAGGAGGATTATCTGATCGTTGTGTTTCGTGCCTGCTTTGCTGCGTTTGACCTTTTGTGTGCTGATTTTTCCCCGCTTTGAACCTAAACCAGGGCAAAGTGTGTTTCACTTTGTGAAAGAAGAAGGAATGTGAATTACCTCACAGCTGCAAGCTAAGTATCACAGAACTTATAAGGGACTTGTACCAATTACCAGTTTGTTTGGAGACCAGTGCTCTTTGCTATACAAAAAGAGGGCTTAGTTTAAGTGATTTTTCATCATAAAGAACATTGTTTTGAATTTTCAAACGTGTGTGTGTCTGAAATTTGTACCTGTGAATTTTCGGGAGGAGTCTACCAGAGAGCCCGACAGAATAAGATCTGAAAATGGAAAGGAAAAATAGTCTTCATAGAATTACAGATACAACAAATGAAGCATTCAGACTGATTCTTTCCTTCCTTCCTTCCTTCCTTCCTTCCTTCCTTCCTTCCTTCCTTCCTTCCTTCCTCCTTCCTCCCTCCCTTCCTCCTTCCTTCCTTCCTTCCTTCTTTCCTTCCTCCTTCCTTCCTCCCTCCCTCCCTCCTTCCTCCTTCCTTCCTTCCCTCCTTCCTTCCTTCCTTTTTAATAAAAACCCTTTTTATTCAAGACCACCACCAGAAATTTTCTGCTGGACTGGAAAACAGCAGTTGGTTCTGAATATTGTCTGTAGCCTTTCTTATCTTAAGCCCCCCCCCCCCCCAAGATAAATACGTTTATGTGCCTGGCTGTGTATTACCGGTAATAGATATTTTATTTATCAGTTAAATTGCAATAATACTGTTGCTAATAATTATTATTGATTTCCATATTCTTAATTTAATGAATGAGAAGCAACTGGGCTAAAGCAGGGTCAGCTGCTAAAAATGTAAGTTCATCTGTATAATAAGACAGATTGAAACTTTAATTATTATTATTGTTATTATTTATTAAATTTGTTTTTTTTTCCATATTTTTTATTAATTTTCTTTAAAACAACATACAGACTTACAAACATTTAACATACAATGTAGGGATGTATCATCCCTGCTCTTCTCAAAAGTATAAATGCAGATACAGAAAAAGGAATACACGATTGCATATCTAATTCAATGCTACTAATACAAAAATTATCTAATAGAGAAAAAAATTGATATCATATAAAAATTTCTAACTAGTTTCAAGTCAAAAAGTTAAACAAATTTCTATTCTGTCTATATAAACTAAATCTAATATAAATTTCAATGAGTATTATTTATTAAATTTGTATGCCACCCCTCTCCGAAGACTCGATGTAGATTGTGTTTAAAGAGGGTGAACATACTATGGAAAAAAAAAAACCACTTGCCATAATAAATTAGCTGACCAGTCTGATTAAAAATATATATTTTTAAATGAGAAGAGATACATAAAATGATTTTTTTTAAAAAGGTCTGAAGGACATCTTACATATTTTGATTCAATAACAAGAAAGCAGGATGCTAGTTGGAGAACATCTGGCTGATGAAGATAGACTGGTATACCCTTCCATATGGGAGGGAACAAAGGCTGCAATCAGTCCTCAGGGTGTTTGGAAGGCATTTTATCTAAGAACAGATAGAGCGTCTGCCAATTAAAATTGATTTGGGAGCCAGGTAAGAGAAAAGGGAAGAGCATTTTAGAAATACTTGGCCTCTATACACAGATCTGTGCAGTTAATCTTCAATTGAGTGGCTGTGGCTTTGAACCACTGATTAATCAATCTTTCCCTTCTGCCTCTAGATGATGCCAGCACCATCACTCAGAACCAAACGCAGTCCAGTGAGGTCTTCCCTTCAACTCCTTTTGAAATCCTGAAGAAATTCTTGACATCTGGGGTCAGGAATCATTGACGCTGGGGAGAAACCCTATTTAAAATCGTTCTTGGTACTTATGAAGATTTTGTCATCTAAGCTAATTTTTGATGCTTTACTTTGGCACTTCACTTTAAATCTGAAAGGAGCCAGCAAAACAAACATTTGCAGACTGCAATCCATTATTGTCATTCCAGGAACTATGAACGTTTTTTCATGTGTCGCCCAGTTGTTACTTGAATCCTGGGCTTCCTTCATGTAGACGGTTGCTTTAACTCCAGAGATATGAATTACGTCTTAGTTTGTGAAGCACAAATTCAAGAGGAAAAAGTTGCAAGACATTTTTTTCTTTCCAAAGAAAAAAGAATCTAAATCAGAATTCCATGTAAATCAGAATGATATCGTTTTTAAAAAAAAACCACCAAAGAAAAGCTGAAAAAGCATTTGGCACTGAAAGCCACCTTGGCAGAATTTTGAGAACATCACTTTTTCACACACACGTCTTAAACATATAACTCCATTTATTTCCTGAAGCATGAGAACACGCCAAGTGATGAATGTGGAAGATAGTTGTAACATAACTGATATCTTGAGTTTCTGATATACACTTTAATAAATTAAAACAGAACTGAACTGCACTAATACACCGCATATTGCAGTGCAAGCTAGATTCTATGCACCACTTTTTCCGGTATAGCTTCCGTTATCTTATGTAAATGTGTATTAATTAAAGCACTTCAACAATGTAGAATATTGATCTAATCTGCTATAATGGCTCTGTTGGAGCAATTACTATCTATCACAAGAGATCTACATTTAAAGATTATTTTTCTGGACTGTGCATTATTGGTTTGATAGAGCTTCCCTGTTTTTGCAGAGCTGTTATTGCCTTTTCTGCAGATAATTCTGATTTTCTGCATCACTGACATACCTGGTTGAAGTTGCTTTGATCTGATGTGGCATTTTATTTCCTCAAATGGCAATTTTTCAGGACCACCCTGTAGCAGCTTTATACCAATGTGCATGCATTCTCAAGTGTGCTCTATGGTAAATTTAGCATAACTGTTTCACACATGCCCAATGCACTAGGCCCAAGTGGAACACTAAAATATCATTAGCAGACTTGGTGGGGTGTATTAAACTATTATACTCTGATGTAGATCAACCACATGATCTAAATTTCTTGACATTCAAAACCTGTAAGGAGAACACTTAATTATTATGGATTTATCCCAGTATATTTTCCCAATCTAACCCCTTTTAATCATAGCCCAACTGTCTAGATTGGCTTGTGTTATGGAAACTCAGAACAATTTAGAAGATCAGGTGATTCTATAAATAAATTATCTACCAAGATAAATAGAAATAAGTTTATCATTGGTCTAGACTACATGCCTCTTCTAAGAACCAGCTCAAACCTCCAAAATGAGTAAACTTTCAGCTTTCAATATATATATATTTATTGCCAAGAGGCAAAAAAGGAGCTGTGATGTTCCTTCAATATACCAGGGTGATTCAACACAAAAACCTGTAACCCTTCCCTGGTACAGAGCTGAAGGGATTGGATAGTGTATCCTAGAAGTTAATTTTCTGTCTTACAAGGCCAAGGTTGCAAGTTCAAGTCCTAGTGAGGGCATGGCTAGCTGATGAGGCCAGAATAAGGCTGAAATAGATCTATCTTAGTCTCTCTTAATTTTCAAATTCAGCAAAAACATGTGCTAGGGCGAACAAAGTCAAAAGCACCAGCCTGAAGATGATGACGAATGGGACCCCATCAAAACATCACCAGGAATCTCTGAAACTTACACGGGAAGAAACCCGAATATGCCAAGACCTTCATACCTGTACCTGTGAAAATCTACAAAAACAAATATATATGTATGTATATACAGCTTTCAATTTGTTGTTTAAATGTGATAGATGAGATTATATATATGTTCTGCCAGACTCTATGGTATATATATAAAATCTATCACATTTAAATAACAAATATGTGTGTGTGTGTGTGTGTGTCACATGTTTTGCTGAATTTGAAAATAAGGGAGACTAGGATAGATCTATTTCGGCCTTATTTTGGCTTCATCAGCTAGCCATACTTTCACTGGGACTTGAATTCGACACAAATAACACACACACACACACACACACATATATATATACAGTATATATTTCAATTTAGCAGTCTCATCTATCACATCTAAACAACACTGCAACAATTTCAGAAGAATGAGTCAAAATACATTGGTGCTGTAATTAGTGTTTCGTACGTTGTGCGTATAAGGTTTAAAACTCCTCGATGAAACTATTTCTTGAAGCTAATCCACTTACAGATATTAAACTATGACATCTTTAGGCAATGTGCAGCTGGGTTAAACCAACTGCTTTTTAATTACTAAGTGAACCCAGTACCAGGTGATGTTGTTAATCAGTATCTGTTCACAAGAATAATTCACATGATTCAGATGTTTGGTGAGGAAGAAGAATGTTCTGATTCAGTTAATGAATTTCACTATACTATATGTCTGATATGTAAGACAAAGACAATCAGTTAACGAATTTCAAATGGACAAACATATTGCAAATGTTTAATCCAAAGCAGTTTTCTTCTTCTTAGCTATTCCTATTTCTAGAATTTTGCTGTGTTTCACCAAGAATACGGCTAGCTTCATTCATCTTTGGTTTTTAAGCTTATTCTGGCACAGATCCAGGTTAGCACTTAAGTAAGTGATTAAATTTAAGCACATGAGTAGCCACAATGGCTTCAATAGGTTATTCACAGCCTTTAAAGTTAATCTAGTCTGCAGGAATCTAACAGAACCAAACCCTCAAAGACTGTCCTGGGGCCCAGATGAAATGAGTGGGAGGGGTGGCCAACATCCTAATTTCCTTCTATTTCTGTACGGCATTCTTTTGATAGAGAAATATCTCTCTTCTTACGTCTGTTTATTAACTTTGAAGTCAGGGTAACCTGAAAGAAAAGTTGGTCAGTTGCAATGAAAGAATATGCATATTGTGCTGTATTTCTGATTGCATGTAAGGACCATTCACTTAAGGTAATGTTATACCATAGGTTTAGCCATGCTGTACCTCAGAGGCTCATATTTCAATGGGAGACATTCTAATGTCTTTAACGTGAGTCTAGCATTAGTGGTTTTATCAGATTAAAGGAAAAGTTTTATGTACCTAGAGGGATTCCATCCATCGGACCTTGTCATTCATACTATTTGAGCTAAGACTGCTTTTCAGGAATGAGATGCCCTTATTGGTGTTCTGTCGGGCTCTCTGGTACACTCCTCCCAAAAATTCACAGGTACAAATTTCAGACACACACACGTTTGAAAATTCAAAACAATGTTCTTTATAATGAAAATTCACTTAAACTAAGCCCTCTTTTGGTATAGCAAAGAGTACTGGTCTCCAAACAAACTGGTAATTTGTACAAGTCCCTTATCAGTTCTGTGATACTTAGCTTGCAGCTGTGAGGCAATTCACAGTCCTTCTTCTTTCACAAAGTGAAACACACTTTGCTCTGGTTTAGTTTCAAAGCCGGGAAAAATCAGCACACAAAAAGGTCAAAGTCAGTAAAGCAGTTATGAAACACAACGATCAGATAATCCTCCACAATGGTCAAACCCACAAGCTGCTATTTATAGCAGCCTCACTAATTACCACAGCCCCACCCAACCACAGGTGGCCTCATTTTCTTTGATAATCTCTCAGTTGTTGTTGCCTATGCATCGCTCTACAGCGTGGCTGTATCATTAACTCTTGTTCTGAATCCAAGGAGGAGCTAGATAATTGATCTCCTTCTGATCTGTCTGCCACACTCTCCTCCTCCCTGTCACTCATGTCTTCTTGGTCAGAGGAGCCTTCATCATCAGATTCCACTGGGGGCAAAACAGGCCTGCAACATGTGGATGTCTCCCCCACATCCACATTCCTTGGGGCAGGAGCTGGGCCAGAGCTAACCACAACAATTGGTGAAGAACAGAAATGTTAAACGTGTAAGAAAGTAATAAGAAAAACAGTGCTGAATGCACAAACCATGGTTGTATAATAAATTCAGAATTCTTGGATTTTAGTGAATTGGATCAGTTAAAAGCAGTGGTGGGCTCCTGTTGTTGCAGCTAATTTTGCGCAGCTCCATGACTCTGGTGCATAAGGGCAGGATGGAGCACAATTTTGCTTCCCACTCCTGAGCAAGTAGCAAAACCTCGCATGGGAATGAATGTGGGGAAGCCAAAAACCATGCCAAAATGTGCACACTCATGCGTTCCCATGTGAGATTTTGCTACCTGCACAGGTGCGGGAAGCAAAATTGCACTCGATCCCACAGCCATGGAACTGTGCACAATTAGTCGTACCAGCAGGAGCCCACCACTGGTTAAAAGATTAGCACAGACAAAAAAAAATCCCTTGTCCTGATGGAAACTTGATATTTAACTTTTTTTTTAAAGTTATTTGCTGCCCATCTTACCCTGAGGCTATTCTGGGTGGCTTTCAACAATAAAATGAAAAAGAAAGATAAAAATGTAAATATAACAATGATACAGATAGTTCTCAACTTACAACCATTCAAAGTTTGAAGTTACAACAGCATTGAAAAAAGTGACTTATGGCCTTTTTTCACACTCACAATTGCTGCAGCACCTCCATGGTCACATGATCAAAAATTCAGATGTTTGGCAGCTGGTATGTATTTATGAGGGTTGCAATGTCTCTGTGTCATGTGATCACCTTTTGCGACCTTCTGACAAGTAAATTCAAGGGAGTTCAGATTCTCTTAACAACTGTGTTACTAAGTTAATAACTGTGATGATTCAATTAACAACTCTGGCAAGAAAGGTCATCAATTGAGCAAAACTCACTTGTCTTGCTTAGCAACTAAATGCTTGGCCTCAGTTCCGAGTGTAAGTCAAGGACCATCTGTACAACAATACAAATAACCAATAAAATTACAACAATATAAATGTTGGGTGGTGTTCTGCCGGCGTGTCTCAGCCACCCGTAATTACAGGGTATTTAGTCCAGGAAGAAACACACCACACGATAAAAAGAAAACCGAAAAGTTTTTATAACCAGAAAAACAGAAACAGCTCCCTTTTTAAATGTCGAAGGGATTTTCTGGTACACACAAGGCACAGGTTAAATGCAGTCCAATTGCTCACCCAATAACTGGGAAATTGAGTCCAATTCTAAAGTCCAGAGAGTCCACACACACAATCCTGAACAGCAAAAACCACGATCTTGATGAAACAATAAATCAGATAAACTGCCATGAGGCTAAAACACCAGACTGCACTTTTATCTGTAGCACTAATTACAGCAGTCCCACCTAACCACAGGTGGCCTCATTTTCTCTTGTAATAATCTTTCAGTTGTTGTTTCCTATGCATCACTCTATGCATGCGTGGATGTGTCATTAATTCTTGTTCAGAATCCAGGGATGATACAGATGACTGATCTCCTCCTGGACTGTCTGCCAAACTCCCCTCTTCCCTGTCACTCACACTTCCTTGATCAGAGGAGACTTCGTCGTCAGATTCTACTGGGAGCAAAACAGGCCTGCGGCATGTGGATGTCTCACCCACATCCACCTGCACATTCCTTGGGGCAGGAGCTGGGCCAGAGCTAACCACAACAGGTGTCTGGGTTATTTAATTAATTAATTTGAAATTATACTATCCAGAAATGTTTATTTTAAATGATCAGTGACTGGTCATGTATTATGTATGTAGCAGAGTGTTTTCTAGGCCCTGGCAACGGTTTAGCTGGTGTGCAAAGTATATTTTTGCTGTGCCATTTAGTGAGGAAATTATACTTTAGACTTATGGGCTTCCAGATAGCAGGCCAATTCCATCCCTGCCTCCACTCCTCATTTATTCCCAGAAAGATCAAAATTATTTGGTTCCTTCAACAGGAAAAGCAAAAATGTTGCACGCAGATGAGTCAAGACAAATATCAATAAAATAAAAGGGTTGAAAAATGAGAGAAATCTACAATTAGCTGCTTTTGGTTGAGTAAAGATTTGGGGCCCTCAGATTTTGAGGCAAATGATTTGCTATATAATACAGGTACAGTATTTAGAAATTCCAGTTTCCGTATGAAGAAGGGCAGAGGAAGTAGTAATCAGAAATATAGCTATCCACAGGATATACAAAAAGAACTATTATTTAATACCAGTGCCAAGCCAAAAAAGCAATTATCATATTTCTTTATATTGCACTCCTTTAAAAATCTATACTGTTAAGCAAATCCTGCAAGTTTTAATTTTAAAAAATCTCTACAAGTCCAACATGAATGCATAATTTTAGAAATTATAGAATAATACATTTTGAAACTTATTATAAAATTATAAAATTAAAGCCAGTTCAGTCATTAAGCCTCTAGGCTGGTAAGTGGGAGGGGATGAGCTCTAGTCTTACCTTAACCATGAAAGCTGGCTTGGTGACTTTGGGCCAGTCATTCTCTTTTAGCCCAACTCTCTTCACAGGGCCGTTGTTGTGGGGAAAATAGTACAAGGAGGGTATGTTGGATATGTTTGCTTTGCTCTTTGAGTTACTTGTAAAAAATAAAAAATAAAGCAGGATACAAATAAATAAAAACAAGAAATGTGAATACAAATGAGAAATTGTATTCATTATGTTGTGGTTAGCTCTGGCCCAGCTCCTGCCCCAAGGACTGTGGATGTGGGGGAGACATCCACATGCTGCAGACCTGTTTTGCCCCCCCCCTGGTGGAATCTGCTGATGAAGACTCCTCTGACCAAGAAGACATGAGTGACAGGGAGGAGGAGTGTGTGGCAGACAGCTCAGAAGGAGATCAATTATCTACCTCCTCCTTGGATTCAGAACAAGAGTTAATGATACAGCCACGCATGCGGAGAGCGATGCATAGGCAAAAACAACTAAGAGATTATTATCAAAGAAAATGAGACCACCTGTGGTTGGGTGGGGCTGTGGTAATTAGTGAGGCTGCTATAAATAGCAGCCTGTGGGTTTGGCCATTGTGGAGGATTATCTGCTCATTCTTTTTCATGACTGCTTTGCTGACTTTGATCTTTGTGTGCTGATTTTTCCCGCTTTGAAACTAACCCAGAGCAAAGTGTGTTTCACTTTGTGAAAGAAGAAGGACTGTGAATTGCCTCACAGCTGCAAGCTAAGTATCACAGAACTGATAAGGGACTTGTACAAATTACCAGTTTGTTTGGAGACGAGTGCTCTTTGCTATACCAAAAGAGGGCTTAGTTTAAGTGAATTTTCATTATAAAGAACATTGTTTTGAATTTTCAAATGTGTGTGTGTCTGAAATTTGTACCTGTGAATTTTTGGGAGAAGTCTACCAGAGAGCCCGACCGAACACATTAGTGAACAGGAAGTCGAGTCTTTACTTACAGTGGACAAAGGAAATGGCTCCCAGTGGATACTCTCAAAAGGATAATTTGTTTAACTTAGTGTTGTGGTTCCGTCTGAGGCCCCTCCGGGAACGGCTGACCTTCTGTCGGTTTCCAGCTCAGAGGGAGAGGCTGAGGAACAGGAGGTGCAGACAGACGAGGAGGAATCCCAGGCTGAAGAAGAGGGAGGACAGCCAGAGTCCCACCAGGGGGAGCTCTCCCCAGCAAGCAGCCTGGATTCCTTAGAGGAAAGTGCACAAGCCATAATTGATCTGCGACAACGAAGAGCCACTCAGAGACGGAGTCAATTGGCTAAATACTTTCAGCATTAAAGTGGCAACAGCTGGGTTTGGGTGTGGTGCTCTTGGGAAAGGCTAAAAGGCAGACCCACCCTTCCTGGCTTGTGGAGTTTTATCTTTGAGAGTCGTGGGACCTGACTGTGAACTTTGGTGTCTTGGAATCCTGGTTTGTGCCTTTGACTATTGAAACCTTGGGGGGGGGGTGCCAGCAAGAAGCTTGCTGTATTGTCTGGACATCAGGACCCTGCTGTACCGTATTATATCCTGTCTGTTGGGAAGAACAGGTTTTCCTCTGTGCTTATTTTTTCCAGTTATAAAATACTTTTGGCTTTTACCAGAGTGTCTGGCTGTTTTTTCCAGTTGGTGTTGAGGTCTGGGGGAACCCAGACAGAACACTTAGAGAATTAGGTACATATATTCAAGGGATGCAGTGGGTCAGTGGATAAGATGCTGAGCTTTTCGATCAGAAGGTCGGCAGTTCAACAATTCAAATCCCTAGTGGCACTTAACGGAGTGAGCTCCCATTATTTGTCCCAGCTTCTGCCAACCTAGCAGTTCAGAAGCATGTAAAAAATGCAAATGAAAAATAGGGACCACTTTGGTGGAAAGATAACAGCGGTCTGTGCACCTTTGGCTTTTAGTCATGCCAAATATGACAACGGGAATGTCTTTGGACAGCGCTGGGGATAAGCACTGCCACTAGAACTGGAAACAATTATGTGAGGGGGAATCCTTAGCTTTATGTTATTGGCACTTTCTGTGTCTCGAACAATCTAATCTGCTATCGACCATCATCCCCAAAGTAGTGTAATTTAAATCATTACAATTTTGTTTGGATGGGGCAATTTTAAAAAATTAATAAATCCGTAGATTAAAAATGTGGCTGATCTTTCTTTCTTTAAACATCTTTTTAAAATAAATAAATAAACCACATTATTAATCCAGAAGAACGCTCACACTTGGACATATTTCTTTCTACTAAATTTATGTTTATCGGTCTGTGATAAGTGGCTGGGGTTTGAAGTTAAGAAGAAGAAGAAGAAGAATGGAAGTTTTAAGGAAATGTGAGCTGCAATGAAATCTGGGAGCCTATTTTTCTAACAGGAACCCGCATGACATACCATGCGAACTTGATAGGATTATATATATATAAGAAGATTAATACATTATGTTCTCCTCCAGGAAGTGCACTTTAGCTATTAGCAAAAGCCTTTTTCCCTTGTTTACATCTAGGAACTTTCCACTCCCTATTCTGAAGTTTCTTTCTCTATAGAAAGAGGAGGGGGGGAAATGCCATAAGATATTAGAAAACAGGATGCAAAATTTGCTGAAGATCAAAGGCAACAGCAAGAGGAATAGTGATGGCAACAGCCTTTTGCAAAGTTGGGAGAAGAACCAGGCAAAAAGGAACAGAAAGAGCTTGGTTATTATTCATGATCCGTGAATCAAGGGATAACAATCACAACTACAACCTGAAAAAAAGTCAAGGGCATGTAACTTACTTATGTCCCAAGGCTGCTATAACTCCTCCGCCCCATTTCAATTATTATTGCTGAATGTGCGTTATTTATGCCTTCTTCCAGGCCTGCACTTTTTCATTATACTTTACAGCTTTTTTGGCATATACCTGCTTTGAATGCTGTGGCAAATATGTGGCCCTGCAACAGAACACGGGTGGGGGAAAGAGACAGGAAGTCCGAGATCAAACATGGCCTTATATTTCAGCAAAGCCCTGCAGTAAATCATCAGGCAAAAGGTGAAATTACCAATTTGCCTACCATGAATTCTTTTGTAAAAGATAAAATTAAGATATAGTTAAGTTAGGAATTTAAATCCCATTAATTTCCACAGGAGAATGTTTGATCGCATGGTAAGCGTTTCCACTGAAGCCTATTTTAAAAAGTTATAATTCTGATTTATTGTAAGTCAACATAAGGGTATTGATGATGGATGTTTCTTTTACTTATATAACTGCACAACTCTCAAATCCCATATAGAAAACTGTATGCTGCTGTAAAGACAGGAGAAACATGTTAAAAGAGCTCTCTTCAGGGTGAAATTCATGATTGATTTTTTAAAAAGTAAAACTCACCAAATGCACTTTATTTCTTCTTTAAAGCAATTGAGACAGGGACTGGTGATGTGTCTTAACTGCTCCAAAGTGAAGATTAGGTACAGATCCTGATTTGTTGCTAAATGTTATTGAGTTGCATGTGGTAAACAAGCTATGATAGGTCCCCATAACACAACATATTTGTTTATATGTTGTGAGCCGCCCTGAGTCCTCAGAGAAGGGTGACATATAAGTCCAACAAACAAACAAACAAACATTGTGTTCTGTCTGGGTCACTCCAGAAGCCAATACCAACCCAAAAAGAGAAGCCTGACACACTGGTAAAAGTCAAAGGCAGTTTTATAAAATTCAAGAAAAACACAGGTAACAGAAAATGTCCTTACAAACAGGAAAATGCTGTGTCTTCAGATATATCCACGAAGGCAAAAGTCCATGCAGCAGTACAGAATTCTTGCTGCCAAGCCAAGGCTGTAGATAGCAGACCTATACCTCCCATGGATCTTCCAAAGCTGCTGGGCCACAAGCCAGGAACAGAGACGCCGAGAAACAAGACAGGATAACGCCATGCCAAGCTGATAACACTCCACATGGCTTAAAGGGCTTGCCTGCCTTTTAAACCCTGCTGATGAGTACCACACCCAAACCCAGCTGTTTCTACTTCAATGGTGAAAATATCTCTTTAACTGCTCCTTTCGTTGCTCTGAACGTCACTGTCTCATGTCAATGACAGCTTGTGCATCATCACCTAGTGACTCCAAGCTACTGGCTGGGGAGAGCCCCCCCCCCGGGCTCTCATGCTGTTCTCCTTCATCCCATTCCTGATTTTCCTCTCCCCGTCCGACTGTTCAGCCCCCTCCTCTGCGCTGTCATCCTCCTCCGGGCATGGAGCCAGCAGAGACACAGCTGGTCCCTGAGCAGCCTCAGGCTGAATCACAACACATTGAAGACTATTTTTAAAGAAGCCAGTGTTCTTTAATGACAGCATTATTCAGTTGACAACTGTGGTAAAAATAATCCTAAAATAGGACAAAATTCATTTAACAACTTTGCTTAGCAACAGTAATTTTGGCTGGAACTGTGGTCCACTTCTATGGTTTTTAATGGGAAATTATTTGATATTACAATACCAACTAGAGGCAATTATAATGTTCTAATGATCCAGAGGTCTTCAAACTTGGCAACTTTAAGACTTGTGGACTTCAACCCCTAGAATTCTCTACCCGGCTATGTCCACAAGTCTTAAAGTTGCCAAGTCTGAGGACCCTTGTACTCCCAGGATTAACTGGAATTTTTAATTTCGGCCTTCAACTTTCTAAATTATAACGAATAAACCACAACATTTAGTCAAACCTCTATGGAGTTACAGTACAGTAGTAGGAGTGACCAAGACTGCTTATTTTCTTTCTTTTTTGTGAAAACAAAATATTTTTTTGTTTTGAAAAGTTTTTAAATAGATTAAAGAAATAGATGAAGAAAAGAGACAAAATAATTAAAAAGTTTTAAAAAGTTAAAGGAAAAAACAAGTGTAATTTTCACAAAACTGCTAATTTTCAGTTACCATTAGTGGAGAGGAAACAGTGATTGTGAACAGGATTTCTGAGTGTGGGTAAAGCTGTAATGCCATGAACTCCTGTGTACCATATTTTAATGGTTTCCAACCAGCTGAACAATCTTGAATGGTTGGGCGCCAGGTGGCTTACACAGCTGATAAAGAAATACACACATTTTGACCTAGAATACCAAAAGAAGTAACTGCTTTTATATCCCAAGTGTGTAGAAATTTTAACAAAGAATAGATTGTCATGGGTGTCATCTCTGGGAAGCTAGGGAGGGGAAAGTGAATGGGACCACTGCTAGTGTCTTGGCTTGTTTGTGGGTTGGGTTTTTTTGCTGTTTTTCTCCCAACTACCCTGTCCTTTGTCTATGACATTAACAAGGAAAAGATTCTTCTTTAGTGTGTAAATCAGTCATTTTCAGAAATGTATTCTGTCTTAAATGAACTGCCTTAGATAGCAAGTTGTCTCGAAATTCTAGTCTGCATAATCTCCGTTTTGATTCCAAAGGCTACAATAGACACCAAGAACTTTCATGACATGTAATATAATGTGCATATTATATATATATTATATATGTACACACGCACGCGCACACACACACGTATAAAAGCATTAATTAAAGGGTTAATTGTAATTTAGATGAATAGATCAAATTAAATAGAATAATCTATAAAAGCAGCTTTCGAGAACAGCCCTGGACTTTTCTTTATATTCGGACATAATGTCATTGTTGATGGCTTGTTCACAGAATTAACTACTGTGAAATGTTTCTATTTAGCACAATCTGAATTATGCAAAAAGCATCTTTTGCCGTGGCTCATTGCATAAGAGTTCAGCTGAGGTTGCAGTCCTCCACGGGGTTTCTATTTCCCTAGGACAAACCGAATACATGATGAATGCCAAACCATTGTTTATTACTCTAATACAAAATACACATTGTGTAACCAATGGAGAACAGAACAGACAAGTTATAGCAAATATTCATTTGGTCTGACACCTTGTTTCCAGCAAGATAGATGCAAAAAGCACACGCTTGTCTGTTGCTCCTACTCAATTAGCAACAGGTATTTGTGAGTCCTGCTTGCTGTTCTGTTTCATCTTCTCCAAATTTTTCTATTTCTTTTCCTTTGACTTTCAGTGTTTCTTGTTTTGGGCTTTTAAATTTTTTTAATTTTTTTTTTTGCCACTGCGAATGGGTGCATGCGCCCCTCTGGCATAGCCACACAGCACAGGAAAAAGTGAACTACCAACGAGGTAAGTTAGTTGGCTCTGAGGCAGAGAGCTGGTGGAGGGGTGATACCAGCAGCGGATGGACCAATGTACAGTGATCCCTCGAGTTTCGCGATCTCGATCTTCGCGAAACGCTATATCGCGATTTTTAAAAAAATATTAATTAAAAAAAAATCCACTTCCGGGTTTGGCTTCAGGACTCAGCTGGGAAGCGGCGCGGCTGTTTTAAAAGGTCGCAGCCGGCCTGGGGGGCTTCCCAGCACCCCCCCGAACCCCCAACCTGGGTCTTCCTGGCCGCCCACGCAAAGGGGAAACTCCGGCTCCTCGCTGATGCCCGCCGCTCGCCCGCCCGCCAGCAAGAGGGGGAAGACCCAGGGAAGGTTCCTTCGGCCGCCCAGCAGCTGATCTGCTCGGTAGCGCAGCAGCAGCGAGGAGCCGAATCGGGGTTTCCCCTTTGCGTGGGCGGCGGGGAACGCAAACTCCGCCATCTACGCATGCGCGGCCATAGAAAAAAGGGCGCGCATGCGCAGATGGTGTTTTTACTTCCGCAACCCTACATCGCGAAAAATCGATTATCGCGAGGGGTCTTGGAACGGAACCCTCGCGATAATAGAGGGATCACTGTATACGGGGAGGGAAATGGAGAGGGAGGGAAGCAAGCGGGAGATCGTCACAAGTAATCTGCAACTAGCATCTCCCATGTGATTCTCTCAGAGGCCAAGCCGGCTGTGGGGAACACATTTATTTATTTATTTATTAGACTTCTATGCCCCCCAATCCTGAGGGACTCAAGGCGGCTTACAATAATAATAGAAACATAGAAGACTGATGGCAGAAAAAGACCTCCCGGTCCATCTAGTCTGCCCTTATGCTATTTTCTGTATTTTATCTTAGGATGGATCTATGTTTATCCCAGGCATGTTTAAATTCAGTTACTGTGGATTTACCAACCATGTCTGCTGGAAGTTTGTTCCAAGGATCTACTACTCTTTCAGTAAAATAATATTTTCTCATGTTGCTTTTGATCTTTCCCCCAACTAACTTCAGATTGTGTCCCCTTGTTCTTGTGTTCACTTTCCTATTAAAAACACTTCCCTCCTGGACCTTATTTAACCCTTGAACATGTTTAAAAGTTTCGATCATGTCCCCCCCTTTTCCTTCTAGAAATACAAATAGACACAAAACAATAAAAAGAAGTCGAACATAATCTAAAACTATAAAAACCCGTATTAAAAGAAACCCATTAATTATAAAACAGTCAAATCCTATACAGTACATGCTATTCATACAGTGTGGCCCTCTTCATGGTCCCCCCAGGCCTGCCGGTAAAGCCAGGTCTTCGTGGCCTTACGGAAGGCCAGTAGGGTGGGAGCACGACGGACATCGGGAGGGAGTTGGTTGCATAGACATGGGAAGAGCTCCAGTGCTGTGATCTCCTGTGCACTTCCCTCCCTCCCCATCTTCCCTCCATGCACACATTGGTCCACCTGCTGCTGGTATCACCTCTCTCAGCTCTCCCTCCCGGAGCCTGGGAGCCCTTCCCATGTGTTTGCTCCAGACTGCCTGGCCTGAGAAGGAAGCACATGGGAGATCCCTGCTGCAATTTACTCATGAGCAAGAGGCAGGGAGAAAGACCAATGGTGTTCACGAGTAAACTGCACATTAGAGGCAGGTGGCAGATTTCTGGCTTTCTCGCTCTGCTGCCCACAGCTCACAGGCAGAGAAAGAAACCACTGCTTCATGTCTCTGTGCATTGAGGAGCATCCTGCCACAAGCATCACCTTTCCAGCAGCAGAATCGGGATCCTCTCTCGGTGAGGCAGTGGGTAGGTGGGAGCAAGCGGAGGTCCAGTGATGGAGGCAGCTCGTTGCCAGAAATAAGTCTGCTCCCCTGTAGATGCAAGACTTGGCAATCCTGTTCATGTCCCCATAAGGTAGCCCAGAGAGGTGGCAGCACTGGTTGAACATGCCGTTTTGGAATCGAGGATGGGATCCTAGCACTGCCACTGAAAATGCTTTCCTCCCTGATCCTCACATACGTCTGCGGAGAAGGAGGGAGGGCTCTGTGATGTGCATCAGCACTGCGATCCTCTCTCCGAATCTGAAATGGCTCTTTGACCCCTCTCCTGCAGCTCCCTGCCCAACCCTGTTGTGCAACAGGCTTTGTGTCCTGAGAAGGCACAAGCCTCTCTGCAGAGCCACGTGGCTCAAGTGTGCCTAGCATTTTCTCTTCGTGGTCACATGACCATGAAACCACAGCTGCCCAACATCACATGACCACCAAACCAAACCCACAAAATAAGCCATGCCCACAAAACTGACAGTAAAAATATTTAGAACCCACCCCTGCTTTAAACGGTTTTTAAGTGGATGCAGACTTTGGGGCAAGACCATATCTTGAAGTAAGGCATGGGTGGGCTACTGCCTGGATGGGGGGGGGGGGGCGCAGTTGGGTAGCATGACATATAAATTGAATGAAAATGAATGAATGAATGAATGAATGAATTGAAAGCCCAAACTAACTATTGTGTACCCATTTGGTCTAATTTCTGTCCACCTGGTATAATGCTATATAACAAGTTACTATTTACATTTTACAGAGTCTGAAGATTTGGAATTAATCAGTGGGGTTCCCAGAAGACAAAACTAGTCTTTTAATGGAGGTAGTATTAAAAAGATACATATACAGGGGTGGGCTGCTACTTGGACGGGGGGGGGGGAAGGGGAGACACAGTGGGGTAGCGAAAATGGAGCTCCACCCAAGAGCACTCAATTTGCACTGAAAGATGTTGAAAGAAAACGCAGGGCGTCCTGCATAAGCCACGCCCACAGTGTGGTAGTAAACATTTTGGTAGCCCTTCACTGAAGTAAGGGCTTTCGTTGCTAGATTACCCATAATGTAAGGGATGCATTCAACCATCATTTTCCTTGACTGACCCAATTTGAGGTCAAGATGAGAAGCATGACATATAAATTGAATGAAAATGAATGAATGAATGAATGAATGATTCTCATATTTTCACCATGGACAAAAAATACTGTATCTGTTTCCATTTTCTCTATGTATGGATCACTTGTATAGCGTAGCCTATCTTTCACAAGATATTCCTCTCTCATTTAGCTGAATGGAGAATCCAGGAATCTCAGATGTGTTTTCATTTTGAATGATAAATTCTTAAAATATAAAAGTGGACTTGTGCAACTAATATGGAGATCAGGCAGGCTGTCCCTATATATATATATGGGAAGTTTGGGTGTGGGTTTTTGATTAATGCCATCTAGTCCTTTGGACAACGAAACCATTTTATTTCCAAAAAGACAACCAAAGATAGGAGGCTGACAAGAGCACAGGAGTCTAATTGAGTGGACATTTTTGCAAACTAGCTAACAATGAAAATTTCTAAACATTGCTAGGAAAACAGTTCACTTCAGAAACACTAAAGCACCTCATACCAACTTCAATGATGTGTTTTGTTTTCTATCACAGCAGCAACTTGTCTTTTCATAACTACAGTTGGTCAGTTTTAATTTAGCTAAGTAGGCATGAACTGTTATTCCCTCAAACAAATCCCATTTGTTCTGCCTCATTCTAAGTGGGGCTGCAGAACTATTGACTTCTGTGATCTATTTATCTTACACAAGTAAATAAGATTTTAGAGATTTTCCGAGTTACTTTACTATTTTGAAATTTCTTTAACCCAAAGAAGATGACAAAAGGAAAAAAACATATACCACAATTTTAACAAAATTACTTGGATTTCCTTCCTTCCTTCCTTCCTTCCTTCTTCCCTCCCTCCTTCTCTCCCCTTCCTGCTCACTTCTTCCTTTCTTCCTTCCCTCCTCTCCCACCCTATCACATTCCCTCTCCCTTCCTCCCTCCCCTTCCTGCTCCCTTCTTCGTTTCTTCCCTCCCTCCCTTCTTGCTCCCTTCTTCCTTTCCTTTCCTTTCCTTTGCAGACATATTATCCCCCATCATCACTTTTGTGCTTCCAAAATCTCCTGAGTCATCTGGCATTTAATGTGTTGATCATCCATGAGCTTTTAGCCTAGGACTGATGGCGAAACTTTTTTTCCCTCAGGTGCCGAAAGAGCGTGCATGAACACTATCGTGCATGTGCAAGTACCCACACCTATAATTCAATGCCTGGGGAGGGCAAAAACAGCTTCCCCTATCCCCTGGAGGCCCTCTGGAGGCCGGAGATGGCCTGTTTCCCAACTTCTTATGGGTTTCACCCTCCCCAGGCTCCAAAGGATTCCCTGAACGCCTTCATTCTACTAAACAAATAATTCCCTCAACACTATCAGACTTTTTGCTAAATCTGCACTTCTACTAGTTTTTCTCATCATTCCTATCATCCTTTTCCTCCCACTTAGGACTGTACGACTGTAACTTGTTGCTTGTATCCTAAGATTTTTATTAATATTGATTGTTTCTTCATTGCTTATTTGACCCCTATAACAATCATTAAGTGTTGTACCACATGATTCTTGACAAATGTATCTTTTTCTTTTATGTACGCTGAGAGCATATGCACCAAGACAGTGGGTAGGTGGGAGCAAGCGGAGGTCCAGGGATGGAGGCAGCTCGTTGCCAGAAATAAATCTGCTCACCTGCAGACTTGGCCAATAAAATTCTATTCTATTCTATTCTGTATCTGGGGGAGGGTAAAAACACTTTCCCCCATCCCTCGGAGGCTCTCCGGAAGCCAAAAATGCCCTCCCAGAGCCTCTGTGTGAGCCAAAAATTAGCTGGCCAGCACACACAGGCATGTTAGATCTGAATTAGGGCACTGGTTCATGTGCCAGCAGATATGGCTCCATGTGCCATCTGTGGCACTCGTGCCATAGGTTCGCCATCACTGGCCTAGGAGATGATTTGAGCCAAGCTCTCATTGCACAGGGAAGACAACCAAAAAGCACAAATTTTGTACATTAATGAGGAGGTGGTATGACTGAACTCTCACCATCACTCCACGGACTGCATTGGCTACCAATCTGTTTCCGGGCACAATTCAAAGTGCTGGTTATGATCTATAAAGCCCTACATGTCATAGGACCAGACTATATCCGAGACCACCTTCTGCCGCACGAATCCCAGTGACCAGTGTGGTCCCCCAGAGTTTTTCTCCTTAGGGTCCCATCGACCAAACAATGTCTGATGACGGGACCTAGAAGAAGAGCCTTCTCTGTGGGGGGCGCCCGGCCCTCTGGAATCAGCTCCCCCTGGAGATTCGCTTTGCCCCCACTCTCCTCGACTTCCAAAAGAGTTTAAAAACTCATCTTTGCCGCCAGGCTTGGGGTTTATAGATCTTCTGCCCTGACCAATGAATGTTTTCAGTATGATTGTTGAATGATTGGTTTGATAGGTTCTCTTTTAATTAGAATTTTAATGATTATTTTAATGTATTATTAATTGGATTCATATTATTGTTCTGTTTTTGTACATGCCGTGAGCCGCCCCGGGTCCTCGGAGAGGGGCGGCATACAAATCCAATTAAATAAATAAATATATAAATTAAACTCCCTCTAATGATTTTTTGTATTTCTTTCGCCCAAGTGAGCCTAGGAACATTGTGCTCTGTAATCCAATATATGCAAATATGCCTCTTTTGGCTGGCGAAGTGAGAAATCTGCTTTCATTGAGGAAGATTTTTTATTGCAAAATGTATACAATGAAATCTGAAGGTGACATCTGGGTGGGTCTGACCATAAGCATCAAGGTGCAATTATTCATAGGGAGAAGAACATGGATACCTCCAAAAAGAAAGTTCTTGTCCCTTGTGAATTATACCGCCAAGTTTAATTTGCTCCCTAAATCAGGGCAGTATATTAATCCTCACTAGAAAACATGGTCCAGTTGCACAAACAATATTTAAATACTATGACAGGGACATCTTTTATAAATACTTGTAACAAGTTCTGCAGAAAGCAATGCATGGGGTTATAATTAATAGAAATGCCAAGAGCCAGCTAAATCTGAAAAACCTCAAGCATCATAAATCTGTCCCCAGCCCTCTTGTGTAGGCTGATGGATGGTTACTCTATACTTAAATATTTCAAAATCAATAATTTAAATACTGATCCTACCCTTTTAAATTTGTCACATTTATAAATAAACACAATCTTTTATTGAGTTTCATACAAAACGTACTTCATTCAAGGAACAAAATGTGGTTTTTGAAGGTGATTTTTTTCCCTGAAGAGAAGGAATTCTATACTTATCCTTCTTGGGAAGATGGTCTCACAAATCAAAGCCATGGGCTTCCCGTTATTTCTTCTACAGTAAGATAGCTGACATGCAAATCCAATCCCAGCCAATGTCTGTTAATGCAGTGTTTCCCAACCTTGGCAACTTGAAGAGATCTGGACTTCAACTACACCTGAGCGTAAAAGAAGCAATGGAAGAAGTAACTTAGAACTAAGGAGAAATTTCCTGACAGTTAGAACAATTTATCAGTGGAACAGCTTGCATACAGAAGTTGTGAATGCTCCAACACTGGAAGTTTTAAAGAAGATGTTGGATAATCATCTTTCTGAAGTAGTGTAGAGTTTCCTGCCTAAGCAGGGGGTTGGACTAGAAGACCTCCAAGGTCCCTTCCAACTTTGTTGTTGTTATTGTTAAACAAACAAAGAAACAAACACTATAAAAAACTGAATTTTTAGCTTAAAATTGTAATTGGATTGGTGGGTATTGGATTTGTTATTATGTATTGTTTTTATCTTGTTGTGAGCCGCCCCGAGTTTTCGGAGAGGGGCGGCATATAAATCCAATAAATCTAATCTAATCTAATCTAATCTAAAAAAGGAAGCCAAAAGATAACCAAGAAAGTAAACCTATGAAATAAAAATAGAAGGCATATATTCACAGATAGATATGCATACACAAATGTTCTGTGTAAGCATTTCAATAAAGTAATTGATTATGTGTCATCATATCACTGTTGAGAATTTGCAATCATATGGATTGACTTTTTCCAGGATGAGCTGTCTCTTTGCATCTGTCATCTTTTTTCTTTTATTCTACTGTTCCCGGCATTATGGATTTTCAGTGAAGCTATATCTTCATGTTATATGTTCAAAGCATGATAATTTGAATGCTTCAAATTTGACTTCTTGCTGTCTACGGTATCTTTAGAAGTTTTCCTCTCCAATACTATAATTCACAAATTGTGACTGGGAAGTACCCTGCCTGCAAGACCTTTGCAGTTTCTTCTGCAAGACTTTTATTGTCTACCAAGCGCTAGTCTGCAATGTGTTTCTTGACTCCTGGTTTATTATTGTTAATGGCTGATCCCATAAGATTGAAACTATCCACCATTTCAGCATCTTCAGTGTTTGGTTATTATACTTGTCATTAGTTTGGTCTTCTTTATACATTTTATCTTCTATCCAGTTTTTTCACGGCACTCCTTGATTTTCATTATCAGAACTTCCTGATTATTAACATTTTCAGTTATGGAATTCAGTGAATGAATACAATATGTTGTGGCCTGTTTGCATCCTGTGCAATTAATAACAGATCCAGAGGACTCAGAGAACAGTGGAGTTGCGCTATAGGCATCCTGTGTTCCCGGTATCTGAGACTGACAACGAAGAGAATGTGGTATCAGAGGCTGAAGAGCAACCAGGACCTTCTGTACCTCCTGAGATGAGTGACTGAGGAAGAGAGGCCTCTTCTTGATGCTAGGATTCACAGGGTCTCTAGGAGGCATGAGTGGTTACTCAGGAGGAGGCTTCCTCGTGAGTAGCGCTGCTGGCTACTGGGCCACGCCCTCAATTATTTAAGGGTGACTCACGCAACACTTTGGTGCACTTCATTTCAGAAATCTTGTTGCAGCTTTTATCTTCACCTTGTGTTTAAAACAACCATTCTTGGCTGCAGTAATTAGCCAACCTCTGTAAATCTACACTCCTGAACTTTGCTATGATCCAGTAAGTATTGTAGTGTTCTATCTATTCTTGGGACTCTATAATCAATGTGGTGGTCTTTTCTTTTTGAAAAGACTCAAACTGCATAAGACTTTTGTAAACAGTAAAACTTTTATTATTTAATCCGGTGGTTTGCATCTTATTTGGGGGGACTCAATGCTGGGACAGAACACAATAAGTACTATGTTCAGAAGTTACTCATAACATCAACTTTCCAGGCTAATCAGAGGCATCTGCCACAGTTCATTAGGTTAAAAAAGGAAAACTATGCAGCAAATTCAATAAGACGTCCACCAATCCATCTGATCCGCTCTTTCTTTTAATTTCTCCTATGGGATCTTATTTATCATTGTGACTATTTTTGTGTTGATTTTTCATGTTGCATATTGTTTTATGTTACATGTTTCTTTTAATATCTTATAAACCATTTTAGTGATGACATTCTTTGAGGAAAAAATCAGGAAATAAATGCTCATAATTACTACCATGAATAAAAGGATTATATTTCTTACTTTATATAATCTGTACTGTTTGCTCAGGGCCTGTCTGTTTTGCGTTGGTTTGCTGTCAGCTGAGAAAAAAACCTGTGAGAAAACATTCTTCAATCAAGCTGTTCCTAACAGGGTGACTGAAAGAGTGTCTTCCAGACAGAACATAGAAATACAATATAAAGGCAACTACTATAATATTAATTACATTTAGGGGTTTTCTTCTCCAATTTCAGAGCCTCCTAAGGCTGTTACCTGCCATTCATTTCTTTAAAGTCATGAATAGTTGTTCAAAAGAAGATTGATTAAGGGAATATATTCATGAAGGGCTGAAAACTATATCCTAGTGTGACTTTCATGCAAAATCCTGCAAAGAAACAAATTTCTTTGGTTGAAATATTTAGGGTGTCCTACATTGACTTGCTATGTAATAAGTTTGCTGACATGCTATCATTTGAATGTGCTTGTGAACGAGCATTTTCTAATATGTGGACTTGGGTTTTTGTTTAGTTTATGAATGACAAAAACTTTATGTATTATACCTTTCTCCATATATTCTTATTTTTATTTTTTATTTTTTTTGCAAATCTTTTTATTGTTTTATAGATACATATATCACAATTTGTTTATACAGTTTACAGGTCTTATCCAACTTTTTTTACCGGTTACAGTTGTTATATGGATAATATTAACTTAATACTATGCAATGCAAAACAGGGTAAAAACATTCAAATGGTATTTTCATTTTTTTTTAAGGTTTGTACTGCTATTTTGTATAAGGTTATACAAATCTTTTCCTTTGAATCCACTCGTGCCAATTGTTCCACATGCTTTTAGTTTCGTTGATTCTGTTTCCCTTAAGTAGGTTTGTCAATTTATCCATTTCTGCACATGTATATATTTTTTCTATTATTAAATTTATATTGGGGGTCTGTTTGTTCTTCCATGTTTGCGCAATTGCAATTCTTGTAGCTGTATTTATGTGAGTCACTAAAAAAAGGGTTTGTTTCGAGTAAGATTTTTTCCAAATTCCGAGTAGCATCCCCTCCGGTGAGTACTCTATTTCCTCCTTCGTGATTTCCTTTAACCATTTGTAAATTGTTTCCCAAATTTTTTGGATTTTAGGGCAGGACCACCACATATGGAAGAAAGTTCCTTTTTCTTTATTGCATTTCCAACATACATTTTGTAGTGCTGGGTAAATTTTGGCAAGTCTTGCCGGTGGTAGATACCACCTGTAAAATAGTTTGTAATAGTTTTCTTTATAGGCTGATGATAGGGTGATTTTGGTTATTGTATTCCATGTTTTCTCCCATTCTGCTATATGGATTTTTCTTTGTAAGTTTTTCTCCCAGGCTACCATTGGATTTTTAATCATCTCTTTTTCTTTCTCGTGTTCTAGTAAAATCTGGTATAGTTTGGTTATCTGTTTTTCAGCGTTTCCTGTTAAGATCTTGTCTAGAGTTTGGGTGGAATTTGCTATACCTGGTATTTGTTTATCCTTATTATATCTTGATTTTATTTGCATATATGTCCACTCGTCCATCCTATAATTTTGTATTTCCAATTCTTGTTTAGTTTTAATTTCTCCATTTGGATGTAAAATATCTTTATATTTTATGGTCTTGGTAGGGTCTATTAAATTCGGATATACTATGGCTTCCATGGTAGATAGCCATCTAGGAATTTTGTTGTAAAATTTTCTTTTAGTTTCATACCAGGTTTTAAGGAGAGATTTTCTTATCATGTGTTTGTTAAAGACAGTTTGTTTTTGTTTATCGTCTTTCCATAAATAGGCATGCCACCCCAACTGTAGATCATGGCCCTCAAGTACCAGTATTCTTTTATTAGTAAGATTAATCCACTCTTTTAGCCATGTTAGGCACGCTGCAGTGTAATACTGTTTCAGATCGGGGAGTCCTAATCCTCCTCTGTTTTTGGTGTCTTGGAGGTATCTGAGTTGAATTCTGGGTTTTTTATTTTGCCAAATAAATTTTGAAAAAGTTTTATTAATCTCTTTAAAAAAAATTTGTTCGATATTAATAGGGGCAGTTTGGAAAAGGTAGAGGAATTTGGGTAAGATGTCCATTTTAATCACCGCGATTCTACCTAACATGGATAGTTGCAAATCTTTCCATTTTTCTAAGTTTTTATTAGTTTCTTGTATGAGTTTGTTATAGTTATCTTTTTTAAGAGATGAAGTTTTATTTGATAGTATTAGTCCTAAGTATTTAATTTTTTTTGTGGTTTGTAGATTTGTAATTTCTTCCAATTTTTTAATTTGTTTTATAGTCATATTCTTTGTCATAAGCATCGTTTTTTGCTTATTAATTTTTAGTCCTGAGAGTTCCCCACAAATTTCTATTTCTCTGATTAATTCTGGGCCAGATCTTATAGGATCTTCTAGGAAAAGTACATATATTCTTATTTTTAAACATCCTATCCAGGTGTGTTGCTCTTTAACTCTCAATATCTGTGACCAATGTTGATTTTATCTGGAATTATAGATACTGGTGTCCGGTGTTTGGAGAGAACTATATTGGACAAGATTGAAATACACAAGTGTAATGAGATTAGAGTAGGGAAGAAATTACTATTTACCTTTTGGATTTACTCTTTCAGCTGCTTAGTAACATATTGTTTATGGCGGAATTGTAATCATGAATGCTTCAGCACAAACAAAACTAAGCAATATCTTAAATTGCGACTTTGATTCCACATCAGGAATATCTTTCTATCCTATTCTTCTAAAAGTTCATAGTCTCTTTCATTACTTTCTGGGTAGCAGCTTCCATACATAGAAAAGGCGTCATTGAAAAATTAAATTGCACCATCTTCTTAAGATAATTTTTGAGGCATCTTGTGTCATTGATGTTGAAGGGGTGGGGGTGGGGCAAACTTGCATCTCTGGCTTTTTGTTATCTGTTTGTAATGTTTTTCTACAGAGAAAAGTAAGAAATACAAAACATAAACAACTTTTTTTTAAGACAGGGCAATTTGTAGCTCCAATTGGTATTGGCCATGTATGCTGAAGCTAGCATTCTTACCGAAATAATTAAGGAAGTAGGAAAGGGAACAGTTCCTACTTAGAAGCAAACCTAGTGTGAATGAAAAATATGACTTTTGTTCCTAGGAAGTGAGAAGGAAGATTGCCCTGATGTTATCACACAGCCTCACCTGATGTGCCTAACAGCACAGAATCTGAGTTATGATTACATAAATCCCCATTTCAAATTTATTACCATAATTTATCAGCTCATGTTGCTGAATGGCCAAGTAGTTAATTTTAAAATGAAGTGGTGCTGTTTTCATTAATAGCCCTGTGCTAACTACCTATCAAAACACTCAGAGGCAATTAATACCATGTTGCCGAAGTATTGAACTAATAAATATCTTCCGGGCTGTCTTATCTTTGGCAGATAAAAGGCATTAGACTAACCTACTCCCTTAATATTGCTTTCTCATTCCCTTTTGCCCCATATCGCCAGAAACATTTTTATTTTAGGGAAGATATTAAATAGCCCAATAAGCTCATAACATGAATTTAAAATGCTGATTTTTTTTAATGACATCCAAGGGATCCTTTCAGAATATCACCACAATTTAAATAAGCTGGAAATAGAAACACATGCACATACAAATATTAGGTTACTCAAAGATTCTCCCACTGAATTGCATAATAGCCAATTTAAATGAACCATTAGCTGGAAAATAAAATAAAATCTGGAAGGCATAGCTAAACGTGAAAAATTGCCTTTATCCCAAGATACTATCGTCATATTCTCCATCCAAGCTCAACTACTTTGGCTATGAATTTAGCCATGAGGTCAACCAGCAGGAAAGCAAGGTTAACCTCTGCCAGAACAGAATCATATCCTGAAAATTGGGGAACCTGTACGGAAATTGCAACAGGTGTTTTGAAATGGGCCAAAACAAATGCATCTCAGAATTTCTTGTGTTGCAAACAACATTGGGATTTTCTAAAGTTATTCCAGAGGAACTCCAAAAAGATACCTGATACTAAGAGAGTCCAAGTGGGGTTCACACAACCACCATTGCATACTGAAAATCTTGGCCAGGTGGTTTCCGTACTTGGAGTAAGATATTCTTCCCCCAAGATTCATATTGATATGTGTTCTGTCTGGGTGCCCCAGACTTCAACACCAACTGGAAAAAACAGCCAGACACGCTGGTACAAACAAAGGCACTTTATAGTTTGAAAAATAAACACAGAGAAAAACCTGTTCTTCCCAACAGGCAGGCTATGAGACTTCCCAGCAGAATCCTGACGGCCAGACAATACAGCAGACTTCTTGCTGGCACACCCACCACTGTAGAGAATAAGACCCACACCTTTCCCCCCCAAGGTTTCAGTATTCAAAGTCACAAACCAGAATTCCAAGATGCCAAAGATCACAGCCAGGTCCCAGGACTCCTAAAGATAATACTCCACAAGCCAGGAAGGGTGGGTCTGCCTTTTCAGCCTTTCCAGAGAGCACCACACCCAAACCCAGCTGTTGCCTCTTTAGTGCTGAAAGTACCTGGCTAATTGTCCCCTTCGTTGTGTTGCTCTTCTCTGCGGGAGATCGATGATTGCTTGTGCATTTTCATCTAAGGAATCCAGGCTGCTTGCTGGGGAGAGCTCCCTCTCGGGGGACTCTGGCTGTCCTCCCTCTCCCTCAGCCTGAGATTCCTCCTCCCCGTCTGCCTGAACCTCCTGTTCCTCATCCTCCCCCTCTGAGCAGGAAGCCGGCAGAGGATCAGCCGTTCCCTGAGGGGCCTCAAACGGAATCACAACAGATATGGATGTCAGAAGATCACACACATGGAATCAGAAGCTGTCCATGAGGATGAAAATGACTCAAAAGTAAATTAAACACTGTTGAAAAGCAGCTATTCTTGATTCACAGACAAATTTACTTGACAATCCTGGGATGGGGTCACATGAGCTGATAAATTATGGTAATAAGTTTTTTTTGGATAACAGAAGTAGTGTTTTAGCTCTGGTAAGAAGATTCCAGGGAGACTTCTCAGATAGAGCCTGAAAGAAAGCACTTTAGCTTTCACAATTAAAATTATTTGTAAGGAAGAACATAAGACGATTAAAAATGGCCAGAGTCCATCAGGGATGAATTGTTAATGACCGGGGTTTCACTTTGCTGTGTGCAGCTGCCAGGAGTGAAGTGGCACCATGACATGGGATAGCAAAGTTTTACACTTCCAATTCATGCACTGAAATTAGGTGTATTTATTGCTTCCTCTGAAGGTAGACATGTTCTGCATATCATGAAGCCACTCGAAGGTGACAACAGAAGATTTAACCTCATGTACCAACTTCACAGGGAATTTTCATCAAGGCCAAAGAGGTGCTTCACCAGCACACACCTATGAAGCTTACAAAATCTTGCATATTTTGCCTTTCCTGGTTATCAGGTGATCCAGTCAAAACAGCAGTCTTGTATATCCACTTACCTGACAGCACGTTCTACCCAACCTAGTGGAATTGCCCAGGTTCACCTGGTGCACCAGTTGTGGCCCTATTTGGACAGGGAGTCATTGCTCAGAGTCGGTCATGCCCTCATCACCTCGAGGTTCGATTACTGCAACGCTCTCTACATGGGGCTACCTTTGAAAAGTGTTTGGAAACTTCAGATCGTGCAGAACGCAGCCGCGAGAGCCATCGTGGGGCTTCCAAGATTCGCCCACGTTTCTTCAACACTCCGTGGCTTGCATTGGCTGCCGATCGGTTTCCGGTCACAATTCAAAGTGTTGGTCATGACCTTTAAAGCCCTACATGGCATTGGACCAGAGTACCTCTGGAACCGCCTGCTACTGCATGAATCCCAGCAACCGATAAGGTCCCACAGAGTTGGCCTTCTCCGGGTCCCATTGACTAAACAATGTCGTTTGGCGGGCCCCAGGGGAAGAGCCTTCTCTGTGGCAGCCCCAGCCCTCTGGAACCAACTCCCCCCGGAGATTAGAACTGCCCCCACCCTCCTTGTCTTTCGTAAACTACTCAAGACTCTACTTATACCGCCAGGCATGGGGGAGTTGAGACACCATTCCCCCAGGCTTTTTTTATACTTTGTTTTATGTTTGGTATGAATGTGCTGTTTGGTTTTTTAAATAATGATAGGGTTTTATGTTTTTTAATATTAGATTTGTTCCACTACTATATTGTTTTATTACTGTTGTGAGCCGCCCCGAGTCTTCGGAGAGGGGCGGCATACAAATGTAATTAATAATAATAATAATAATAATAATAATAATAATAATAATAATAATTATTATTATTTTATTGTAACAGGGTTTGTTTAGTAGGATCCTTAAGGGTCAGAATGTTGGCTGGCTAATTTTGGGAGATGAAATCCATACATCTTAAAGTTGGTGAGGTTGTGAAACACCGTTTTGGGGATCACAATGTGGTTTGAAAGCTTTAGTTATTTCTACCTCCAAAATCAGGAGTCCAGTAGTACTTTTTCCAACCAGCCAAATGTTACTCAAAAGCTTAAGCTTTCATAAACAACTAATACAAATTTGTCAGAAAAAGGGCTACCAGACTCAGGGGTGGGTTCTACTTACCTTCCCTACCAGTACGCATTGCAACGGAAGTGCACATTTTACGCGCGTCCCTATCACATTGTGCAAAATACCTGGAAATTACCCTCTGTGCATGCACAGATATTTTTTTAAAAGCTGCGGTGACCAGAGGACTGTTTGGGGGCATGGACCACTGGTTATTGCTGCCAATTCAGCTAGTGGCGTTAAATTTCCACTACCGGTTCTAAAGACCCGGTACAAACTGGTAGCAACACACCACTGACCAGACAGACTCCTGATTATTTGCTGCCTGAAACTAACCCAACTCTCTCCTGACAATGTTTATGTATTGGCAGTGATGAGCTAGTAGTGTGCTGTCCTTTGTTAAGGAGAGCAAGCAAGTCAGTTGAAAACCTGAACCACACAGATTGGTGTCAGAAGAACAGACCAAGAATAAAAATAGAGGCCTGGAGTCCCTGTGATAACTCTCTCTACACTGAACCACCCCTAGTTGTTATTCTGTCGGGCTCTCTGGTAGACCCCTCCCAAAAATTCACAGGTACAAATTTCAGACACACACACGTTTGAAAATGCAAAACAATGTTCTTTATAATGAAAAGTCACTTAAACCAAGCCCTCTTTTGGTATACAAAGAGCACTGGTCTCCAAACAAACTGGTAATTTGTACAAGTCCCTTCTCAGTTCTGTGATACTTAGCTTGCAGCTGTGAGGCAATTCACAGTCCTTCTTCTTTCACAAAGTGAAACACACTTTGCCCTGATTTAATTTCAAAGCGGAGAAAAATCAGCACACAAAAGGTCAAAGTCAGTAAAGCAGTCACGAAGCACAACGCTCAGATAATCCTCCACAATGGCCAAACCCACAGGCTGCTCTTTATAGCAGCCACACTAATTACCACAGCCCCACCCAACCACAGGTGGCCTCATTTTCTTTGATAATAATCTCTCAGTTGTTGTTGCCTATGCATCGCTCTCCGCATGCGTGGCTGTATCATTAACTCTTGTTCTGAATCCAAGGAGGAGAGAGATAATTGATCTCCTTCTGAGCTGTCTGCCACACTCTCCTCCTCCCTGTCACTCATGTCTTCTGGGTCAGAGGAGCCTTCATCAGCAGATTCCACCGGGGGCAAAACAGGCCTGCAGCATGTGGATGTCTCCCCCACATCCACAGTCCTTGGGGCAGGAGCAGGGCCAGAGCTAACCACAACAGTTGTCAATATGTTTGTAGCACTAAAAAGGTTGAGCAAAACTGAAAGATGCCCCCTTTCTCCACTGTATTACATCGAACGTTGAACTTTGGTGCTATCATTTGGCTCCTGATGCAATCTCAAATGAGCATTGCTGAAGGGATGGGTCCAGTTGCTTGCTGAGCTGAAGACTCAACATGACACACCGCCTCTATTTTGTTGTTTTTATTTGGGTTAGACATCCCAACTGTTCCTGGTGACATTCCAACTGGGTATTTTGTTAGAGGAGAAGAAAAGGATTTGATTTTTTTTTCTTAGTTGGTTTTTCAGAAAAAGAGAGTTGCTGTTTTGCCCACTTAGCAAGTAGTCCCCAGAGAGATTTTGTCATTTGTCACACTCCAGCCCTCCATTTGATAGAGGGAGAGGCTTCTCTAGAAGAGACAATGCTTTTCCACAAGGAATATTGCAGAATATGCAATGTAGTCATATTCTAGGCCAGTGATGGCAAACCTTTTTTCCCTCGGGTGCTGAAAGAGCGTGCATGTGCACTATCATGCATGCGCGACTGCCCACATCCACAATTCAATGCCTGGGGAGGGTGAAAACAACTTCCCCTGCCTCTCAGAAGTCCTATGGAGGCCAGAAATGGATTGTTTCCCAACTTCTGGTGGGCTCAGTAGACTCGTTTCTCACTCTTCCCAGGCTCTGAAGGCTTCCCTGGAGCCAGGCAAGGGTTAAATGTCCTCTCCTATTCCCCTGGAGGCTCTCTGGAAGCCAAACACACTCTCCCAGAATCCTATGTGAGCCAAAAATGAGCTGGCTGACATACTTTTATTTATTTATTTATTACTTAGATTTGTATGCCGCCCCTCTCCGAAGACTCGGGGCGGCTCACAACATGTAAAAAACAAATCATAAGCAATCAGATAAATTTAAAATATTTAAATATTTTAAATATTTACACATGAACATGAAAGTTGGAGCTGAGCTAGGGTGACGGCTCGCGTGCCAGCAGATATGGCTCCGTGTGCCATCTGTGGCACCCATGCCATGTTGTGGTTGGCTCTGGCCCAGCTCCTGCCCCAAGGAATGTGGAGGTGGATGTAGGGGAAACATCAACATGTCATAGGCCTGTTTTATTGCCGACAGAGGCAGGTAGTGCAGTTTCCTCGGATGAAGAAGGTGGGAGTGACTTGGAAGAGGGGGGCTTGGCACACAGCCCAGGAAGCCAATCTCCATTATCTTCAGTCGATTCGCATGCGGAAGTCTTGGACCCACGCAGGCGCAGAGTTATGCGTAGAAGAGACCAATTGAGGACATATTACAGGAGATAAGAGAGGCCACCTGTGTTTGGGTGGGGCTCTAGTAATTAGAGCTGCTGATACAAATAGCAGCGTGTTGGTTTGGCCGTTGTGGAAGATTATCTGATCGCAGTTCTTCAGGACCGTGCTTTGCTGTTTTCCTGACTTTGTTTGTTGATTTTTCAAGCCTTTGAAACCAAAGCAGAGCAAAGTGTGTGTGTCTCACTTCGTTGGAAGAAGGAGGGCTGTGAAATTTCTTCACAGCTGCTAGCTAAGTACTTGGAATTGTACAGCCTACAAGGTTGTTTTGGGACGAGTGCTCTTCGCAATACAAAAAGGGTGCTTTGTTTCTTTTGAATTTTGTGATAAAGAACATTGTTTTGAATTTTCAAACGTGCGTGTGTCTGAAATTTGTACCCTTGAATTTTCGGGAGGCTTCTACCAGAGAGCCCGGCAGAACATGCCATAGCTCGCCCTCACTGTTCTGGGCATTCCTCTCCCTTCCCTCTACTAATTCATTTCTTTTCACAAAATTATATTTCACTGAGAAAGAGGGGAGTAGATACCTAGTGGTGTTTGATTGAAGGCTTATCCCTGCCGCCTACTTGTCTGGATGGCCCAGCAACTCTTTTGGGAAAGCAGAAATGGACATCGGCCTTTACCCCTTTGTTGCCCTCCACAAATTTGATCTCTGGTTCATTTTCCTAATGTGGTCAGAAGAAAAGCCTGTTTCTTTCTCTTCTGTCGCCTCAAATGTTCTTGCAGATTGAAATGGTTTCCTTATATCCAGCACATCATTCAGTACTTTGCAGAGGAAGAAGCAGATGAAATAATCATTATGAATAAAGGAGAATATTTGTAGCTGAGTTGACATGAGTGCTCTCTGAACTTGGTTGTTTTCTTGCAGATGCTTTATTACAATGTCGTCTGGCGGGACCCAGGGGGAGAGCCTTCTCTGTGGTGGCCCCGGCCCTCTGGAACCAACTCCCCCCAGAGATTAGGACCGTCCTCACTTTCCGCGCCTTTCATAAGTTATTAAAAACTCATCTTTGCCTCCAGGCATGGGGAAACTAACACACACACCTATTGTCAAGGCTGGTGTATGGTTTGATTGGTTGTGTGATTATTTTATTTTATTATATGGGTTTTAAATTGTATTTTAAAATTGGATTTGCACACTGTTTATGTTGTTGTGAGCCACCCTGGGTCCTCGGAGAGGGGTGGCATACAAATCTAATAAATAATAATAATAATAGTAATAATAATAATAATAATAATTATTATTATTATTATTATTACTCAAACAAGGTAACATTGTCACTGTTCATCAGCACTGATGAGGTTACCTAGCTTGGGTAATGAAACATCAGCAAGAAAACAAGCAAGCTGAAAAATAATCATTACTAGTGATAGGCGAACCCAACGGTGTTCGGGTTCGGCAAGTTCGGATGAACTTTACGCAAAATTCAGCCGAACCTGAACCGAACCTGAACGGGGAATCCCTCCCACGAAGAGATTCTGTAGGTGGAGCTTTGACGTCAGCGGTAGGTTGCTAAGGACGCCAAGGTGATCACTTCCTGGATTCCATGGAATCCAGGAAGTGATCACCTTGGCATCCTTAGCAACCTGCCGCTGACGTCAAAGCTCTGAACGCCGAACACGACCCCGAACTTTGCCCGAAGTTTGAAAAAATTTCGGGTTCCTGTTCGGCATACCGAACACTGCAAAATTCAATACGGACCCAAATTGTGGGGGTTCGGTACGCCCATCACTAATCATTACCTTTACTTCTCCAAGTCTTAGTTACATACCATCAGCAGTAAAGTGGTGAAGTAGCTAGCCTTTGTAGCTAGCTATACTACTTCAGGAGGTTGTTGGTGTGAAACACAGCAGAATAATAATAAAAAGATTTTCTCTCTCTTACTCGCCCAACTACGTTTTTTTTGCCTACCTGTTTGAAAGTGTGTATAAGTCAGTTTGGAGGAGTGTTTAAAGCATCATGCTTAAAACTGGGAGTGTCTGAGATCTAGTCGGGCCTTGGGCAGGAAACCAGCTGGATGACCTTGAACCAGTCACTTGCAATAATGCAATATCTTGGGGGAGTGCGGGATGACAATGCACTAAGCCAGTGATGGCGAATCTTTTTTGGTTCGGATGACAAAAGGGTATGTGCATGCATGCCCACACCCATAATGCAATGCCACCCCCCCCGAGCAGGTGCACAACTCCTGCACTGCCCCCCATACACGTGTACAGCCCCCCGCACTGCTTCCCTGTGCATTCAGACAGGCCTCACTGAAGCCCCCAGATTTCCGAGAGGCTTGTTGGGCAGGTTTTTTTTCCATTACCAAGGTTCAAGAAAGCCTACTGAAGCCTGAGGAGAACTTCTGAATTTCCTATTAGAAACATAGAAGATTGACGGCAGAAAAAGACCTCATGGTCCATCTAGTCTGCCTTATATTATTTCCTGTATTTTATCTTAGGATGGATATATGTTTACCCCAGGCATGTTTAAATTCAGTTACTATGGATTTACCAACCATGTCTGCTGGAGGTTTGTTCCAAGCATCTACTATTCTTTCATTAAAAGAATATTTTCTCACGTTGCTTCTGATCTTTCCCCCAACTAACCTCAGATTGTGCCCCCTTGTTCTTGTGTTCACTTTCCTATTAAAAACACTTCCCTCCTGAACCTTATTTAACCATTTAACATATTTAAATGTTTTGATCATGCCCCCCTCTCCCTTCTATCCTCCAGCCTATACAGATTGAGTTCATTAAGTCTTTCCTTGTAAGTTTTATGATGTAGCCCGTCTTTGGATCCGTTCAATTTTATTAATATCTTTTTGTAGGTGAGGTCTCCAGAACTGAACACAGTATTCCAAATGTGGTGTCACCAGCGCTCTATAGAGTGGGAGCACAATCTCCCTCTTCCTGCTTGTTATACCTCTAGCTATGCATCCAAGCATTCTACTATTGACATTTTGCATTCCCAAGGTTCAAGAAAGCCTCCTGAAGCCTGAGAACTTCCAGATTTCCTATTGGCCTGTTGGGCTGTTTTTCGCTGCCCTCAGGATTGAGGAGGCTTTCCTGAAGCCTGGGGAGAATGAAAACGGCCAAAAAGATGGCCGAAAACCAGCTGCCCAGCATACGCATGTGCGTTGGTGCTGACACAGGGCAACGCCTCGTAATTTTGATCAACACACAGGATGTATGCTACTGTGATAAGAAGTGTACAAAGTAAAACCACAGTATATAATTGTAGGAATTATCCTGGTGCCAGAAGTGTCCTGATTTTAATGTAAGTAGAGGTGCCCTTTCTCTCCTTTTCCAATAACTAGTTGCTGCTCTGACATTTATGTGAACTTTGCTCTACATCTACTGGAAAAGAAAAGAAAGGGGAAAGGTTGCTAATATTTTGGGCCTGGTGAAGTAGGACAGGAGATTTTATCTATTCTCTTTTTATTTCAGGAATAAAAAAGAAGCAAAGAATTGGCTCTTAATCTCGTTCTGAAGCACAGCAGGGTGGAAAGTGTGTCTGCTTTTATCATGTGCAGTTATTTCAAATGAATATAATTTAATGTGTACTTATTGGGAAATCTATTCTTAATCTTTAATCCAATGCAATCCAATCTAACATCTCCACCAAAGGAAAGAGTTAACAGTACCTATTTGCAGTACTGCAGTTTTCTGTTCCAAGGATATCGGAATCCAACTATCTGGCTTGTTATACATCAAATTCTATAGCTGTGTTGTCTAGTTCAAAAGGAAGGAAATCCAAGTGGATAGCCAATCTGAAAAACGAGTGACTGTGTTTCTGTTTTCAGATATGGAATGTTGAGTGAAATTATATCTTAATAAGACAGAGGGGACATTGGAGTTTCTTCTGGTTCTTGGCTGGCCTCATTCATCACAGAGCAAACTGCTGAGTAAGTTCCCAATTTTAATCTTATCTTGCTGGGCCGGTAGAATTGGTTCCAATATCTGAAGTCATGGTTATCTTTATAGTGTAGCAAAATGTGGGGATGATTTGTTCCCGATTGTAAATAGAAGTAAAATGAAACTACAAGGGTGCTATGGAGAGGGAAGAGGATAAGGCATTCTTTCAACAGTTAGATGTAGAATTATTAAAAACACGCCCATTGCCTAAGACAGAAATGTTAACATCTCAATGGCTTCCCTCTGGACCTAGTAGTGAGTGGGGATTTCTTTTTTGGAAGATAAAAGGGATCCCATTCAAATCAAATGATGCTAAAATCTGGAAGAGAATAGTTCAATGGTTATGATGACCAGGTTAAGGAAAGTCATAGAATTACTATGATGCCTGGAAGTGATGTTGGATATAATCTAGTTCAGCACCTTGCCCGAGAGAGACATCCACTAAAATCAATAATGCAGTATTGCTGATGGAGATACCTCTAACTCTATTCTGTTACTGGTCTATGGCTATATAATTTCCTATAGTGTGCAGCTGAGGAATTCTGGGAGTTGAAGTTCACTTTTATGGAAGCAGGCAGTTCACTTTTATGGAAGCAGTTTTAGAAAGAGAATAACAGAATTGGAAGAGACCTTAGTGGTCTTCTAGTCCAACCCCCTACTCAAGCAGGAGTTCTTCTACCACTTCAGATAAATGGTTGTCCAATATTTTCTTTTAAAACCTCCAGTGATGGGATACCCACATATTTCTGACGTTTACTTTAGTTTCAGATTCCTTTACACTGATACTTGACAGAGTTATACATTTTTCATCCCTCCAAATGGGACATAGAGTGTCTATTCCCTATGCTAGAATGAACTTCTGAACTCAAAAATCTTAATTCTGGGAAGCTACCTTGGAGAAACATAGTATTTTCAAAGGCACAGTAGGAAGATTTCCATTTCAGGAGCACTTCTCTTTAGTACCCATGAACTATAGAAACTAGTTCCTGATTCCAGATAAAAAGAAGTAGTAAATGGTAAACTTCCACTAGAGAATCCCTTCTCTAGAGAAGCTCTTCTACTATTTACAAATAATCACTCACATTTCTCTTTGCCACCAAAGAGAAATGCAAGTGATAATTTGTAAACAGCGTTTATACAAATACCAGGCCAGTGAAAGTGCTATGAACAAAACACCAAATTTGTATGGAATTAAGAGAGGGGAGATTGATTGCAAATACAGTACTTTAAATGCCCTTATTCTAGATGGAAATGCACTAGTTAAGCTGAAGACTAAAGAAAAAATAATAATCAAGGGGAGAATTTCCTTCAGTAGAAGAAAGCCAAAAAACCAGCCAAGACAGCACAGAATTTAAATGCTTCTCATTATTCGGGTTATAGATCAGAAATCGAAATAAAGTTTTTCTAAAAATCCAGAAAACCATATCTTCATGTAAGACTAGCAAGAAAGCATCATTTGAGAAAGGAGAACCACTGTTTATCATGTGAGTGCGAACATGATGCCTGAATAGGCCTATCATGGAATATTATACATGGTCTTGTAATCTGTAGTTTTGTGTATCTGTTCTTGGTAAATATAAACACATCATTCATTATGTAAGTTTCTGTACATCAGTGATCCCAGTAATACTCTAACCTTGTATTTTGTTCTACACATTACTTCCTTAACATACAAATACACAATGTGAGAGAATACAGTGGTACCTGTATGCTTGCTTTTAATAATGGGTTTTTTAGTGTTTTTAAATTATTAGATTTGTTACATTGTCTTTGTTATTGTTGTGGGCCGCCCTGAGTCTACGGAGAGGGGCGGCATACAAATCTAAATAATAATAATATAATAATAATATAATAATAATAATAATAATAATAATAATAATAATAATAATAATAATAAGCGCCTCTACTTAAGAACTTTTCTAGATAAGAACCGGGTGTTCAAGATTTTTTTTTGCCTCTTCTTAAGAACCATTTTCTACTTAAGAACCCGAGCCCAGAAAAGTTACCTAGGAAATTTGAGAGCGACATGAAGGCCAGGCCAGTTTCCTGCCATTCCCCCTAGCTTTCTCTCTCACACACAGTGTATGGGAGGCAGCCTCATGCTGGGTATATGGGAGGCGCGTGCTGCTCCTCGCTGCCTCAGAGTCCCTCTTTTTTTTTAAGCCTTAAAGTTTTGGATTTTTTTTTATTCCCCTCCCCCCACCTTCTTCCTTCGGCAGCGACTATCCTCCTCCTCTTCTTCTTCCCACCCAAAGCGTTTATTTCTTTCCTAATAGGTTTGCACACATTATTTGCTTTTACATTGATTCCTATGTGAAAAATTGGTTCTACTTAAGAACGTTTCTACTTAAGAACCTGGTCACAGAACCAATCAAGTTCTTAAGTAGAGGTACCACTGTATCTAAGGTGGCCAAAGCACCAGCTCTTTATTTCTGATCTGTTTTTTGGTGAATTTGCATTGTTTTTCATTTTTCACAGCTCAGGCACCTAATCCCCCATTCTTGCTGTCCACTAGAATATTCAATGCTATGGTTGTATAGTAGGATGTATCTAAATCTACCTGTATTCAGCTAGCTGTTCAGAATTTAATAATTTGCCTCACTAAATTGTATCTTGAGATAACAGTACATCTGATGCGTTGAACTTGAATTAATTGTACCTAGCAACATTTGAGAGGTAAATGTGTGTTTTTGTATTTGAGGCATTCTTAGTTGCCTTCTGTTTAATGAAGAGTTCTTAACACTGTAGGGCAAATATTGTAGGAGAAGAGCCATGTCAAGACTGTGGGGACAAAAATCAGGAATCTGGTTGCACTTTTTGTGACTGACACATTTAATTAAAAGGCACATGCTTTTGAGAGCTGCAGTTCATTTCATTAGATATATTAAATGATGTAGAATTTCCACCAGTCTATACCCACTCTGTACCACAAAAGGTTCTACCACATTCCTGATATTTTTGCTTGTAGAGTAAAATCCCTGGACCTGCCATTTTGCTACAATCAGAATCAGATAAAAAGACTATGATATAATTGTGAAGTGATCTAACAGTACTCTAATTTCTTTGTTTCATCACAATACGCTAAACTACCTTTTGGCTAGAGTATTAAAATCTCAGCTGGTCATAATTCTGCATATATAACAAAGATATTTGTATGCATGTCATAAACTGAAGAACAACAAAGCCTGTTAGCATTAGCAATTTTTTATTTTCCTTTTTTGTTGCATAGGAAATGCAGTACTTGCTTCCAGTAATTGTATTGTAATGTGAGAGGGTGGTAGCACTAATGGTTGAATACAAGAGTTAAACTAATCCACACCAGCTCAAAAAAAAATTCTGCAGATTTAGTTGAAAAGAATGGATGCCCACAGTGATTCTCAACCAATTTCAAATTTTCACAGAACACAGTAAACCTAAAATGGTAACTATGAGGATCAATACAAGGATACTAGAGGCACAAGGGACCCGATTCATAAAAAAGTGGAAACACAGAGATATTAAAACAAGGATTAAGTGAATTTCCAGCAAATCTTCACATGAGAATGCATTTTTACGTAAGATGGAAAACATCAAATATTTGATTGTTAGACCTGAGTAAGTGGACTGGTGAAAGGCTAACTGTACAAAGAAACCAAGGGCAGGTATAATATCATAGATATTTTTATTTGCAGAATATTTCCACTACCATATTTTGCAAGCTCGGGGGAGGGGAAAACCTGCTAAACCTTTTGGCTGCCTTTTTTCAGGAGAATGTGAAGGATTGCCTTCTTAGCTTTGTTAGTCTGCTCCATATTTGTTCTCTTTAAGATGACATTAACATAAAAGCTTTCCTCAACTTGAATGGCCATTCCCACCCTATTGCCACCTCTCCTGTCTATGCTATCCCATTCCTTAGATCTGGTCTCTTCCTAGTTTCTTCCTTTCTTTTGGAAATGAAAAAAAGGACTGATCCAAAGCATGGGTGAATCAAAATTGAGGACACCAACAATTTAGTTCAGGGATGGCTAACTTGGAGGCGGGGAGCCCGTCAGAGGATACTTCTGGTGTCTTGAACCTATGCCCAAATCATTCTGGCAGGATGTTCCATGAAATGGTGTTGTGAGTTCAGAAAAGAGCTGAAACACTAGCAAAGCCAGATATGAAACTCTCATGAACCAACAAAAGGCAAGCAACCAAGATTGGACCTATCATCCTTTTTAGAGTTACACTAGAAAAATCGGGTAGATTTGTCCCTTGTTTCCTCAATGTATTATGGGTTCTGTCTGGGCCTTGTCAATTAATGTCATGCCAGGAGCAAAAAGCTTGGCTTTACGGCATGTCTGCTTGCCATTAATATTGATTCTTTTCCCTCCCAGTTTTAATTTTTAATAATAACAGCAATAAATAAAATCAGGAAATTTAGGTTGGGCGCAAAGAGAAAGTATTGTCTAGTATGGATCAAATCAAACATCTCTGACATTGCGTTGTTATGGGAAAAAAAACTCTCTGCAAAATCTTACCTATTTCTCTATAGTCAATGGAACACTACTTTGCTCTGTGGAATGGTTCTCCAATCCAGTCTAGAGTGCATAAAAATGATCTCCTTAAATACTTATAATCTCACATTTTCCCTTGTCCGTGTCCTACGCTTTTAATATTTTCAAAGGATGGGACCAAGCTTTGCTCTGCCTTTCTGCAGTGCTCTGAGAGCTTTCAAATAAAAGCAGTATAATGAATTAACATCTTTTAAAGAAAAAGAAAGTTATACCATTTGGACTGAGAGGAAGAAAAAAAAAGAAATCCCAACCTGAATACCAAAATCCTATGTTAATTCCTGGTGACCACTCATGAATCGGGTCCAAAGTTTATACAGAATTTTGACAAAGAAAGAGAGAGAGAGAAAAAAAAACCTCAGCAGTAAATAGCTGTATGAGGTTTGATTTTACAGTTCTTACACATTTCTGTTAAATGACGAGATCTTTTGTGAAACAGGGTCAAGCATGGGTACCTGATTTAAACACTGTCCATTAGGAAAACACTTTCAACGTCAGTTCCAAGTTTGAGAATTGTCCCTTCCACTGAAGTCTTATGTTTGATTTTTTTTTTCTTCTGAGATAAGCGTTTAGAGTTCTTAGGCTGCTTAAGCAAAGAAAAGATACCACCAGGCATGGATTTCAAACCCCATACCTGCCCTCGAAAGTGAAGAATGTCCCCCACAAATAATACTGGATTGAATTTTAAGTTCAATATGTATTTCCAAAATACTGAAAACACCCAAAATCAAAGAAAAACAGAATTGTGTTCTCAGTGAAATATCTTTAAACCTATCTGACAAGAACCAAATCAGAGGGAAAAAAAGACTAACATAACTTTGAGTAATATTCATACAGCTCACTAAGCATTATGGAATAGCATGCATTAATATTGTTTGGTTATTTTACATCACCTATATCAGAAGGTTCTGACAGACAGCGAAGGCTACTGGTGTAGAAAAATCTTACTTCAGAAGAGCAATATAATACAGATTTCACAGGCACTACATTTTTAATATATCAGGTATTATGCTGGTTTTCTTATATTTCTTTCTGTCCTAAAGCTGGCATTTATAATAATGACCAAAAAGGCAAGGATTGAAGTAAACGGAAAGTAGATACCAAAGTTGATATATTTCTTTTTTTTTTCAGATTTATATTAGTGCATAGTTATCATGCAGATAAACACTGCTATGCAGTTACATTGTTGGAAAGCAGAGTGAATTGAGCCCAAGTTGTCACATTTTTTTGTAAATCATTTTGCCAGCCTATAATAGCACCATGTAATGGATTTGCATTAAACATTAAATTGATTTCAGAATTGGTGACACAGTATTCACTACAGTTAAGTGCTATGGAATAGCTTCAATGTTACCTGCTATATATCAAAGCAATTTTCATCCCACTGTTTTTTTTTTTAATTGGAACAAAATAAAAGGGAAATGTTACTCAATACTAATTTAGAGTATTGCACAGCCTTGGACTTGTTGATGGCATAGCCGGGTTTTACTGTCCAACAGTAATACATTTATTTATTCATTCATTCATTTGACTTTTATGCCACCCAATTCCCTAGGGACTCTGGGTGGCTTAATACATGCATTGACTTCAAGACAAAATTGGCTTCGTAAGCTTGAATTTAATGGAAACTTCGCCTGATAGGCAGAGTTTATTTCATGAGATTCTCCCCCCAATAGATTGAATGAAAGATAAGTTTATTTTAGGTGCCATTGAAGCTCTCCTTACATTTTCATCCCCATTTGTGGTTTGCAATGTTTGTTCTGTGGAGGCCTTCTACCAAAGTAAAACCATAAAAAGATATTTCCAGAGACACAATGCAAAGAATATATTGACATTTTTAAAAAAAAAAAAATCACAAGGAAAAAAAGAGATCAGTTTTATGTCATGTGTTTGAATGGTGTTCCCCCCCCGCCTTTTCTTTCATGTGTGTATGTATGTGTGTGCACACAGTAAATTTAATACTGTTACTACAAAACTAAAAACTAGGTGGAACAAAGAGAAGGCATTGAAAGAAAAGTAGGTAGAGGGATTTTTGCATATTCCTCTGGGCTGATTGAATTCTGCGAAGATGAAAAAAAAACACAAAACCCAGTTCTATTCCTTTACTTGTCAAGTTGAAAGAGAAGGCCGGAACCCCTCTTACAGAAAAGCTACACCCATGGCTGATGCCCTTCTCAAATCAAGACTTTCTAGCCACATTTGTCTCTACATCTTATCTTCATGAGCAAATATGGTCACTGTCTATGCTATCCTGGCATAACAGGAACAATAGTCCTACACTCTTGGAGAACATCAAGTTGGGAAAGATTGCATTGGGTTTCAAATATATATATATAAAACACAATGAATAAATAATGCAATATCTCGGGGTGTGTGCAGGATGACAATAAGCTAAGCCCTATTTTGGAAAAGGGATCAAGAGAATAAAACTTCGGTTAGTCCAGTCAATTCAAGGAAAGAATTGTTGTTTCTATTTGGGGTAAGGAGGAAAAAGGGATGGTTTTGGGGGCAATCTGGTCATTTTGAAAGAATGACATTGGGCAGAAAAGCTGTTTGTGCAAAGCATACAAAACAGTTTTGAATTGGGCAATGGGTGTGTTAATCTGATTCTGCAGCGTGTGATCCAGGATTATTTTTCTATTAAGGACTGCACACCCCATGCAGTTGTCTCCCCCTTCAGATCTACATTCTCCACTCTGCTTTGAGGAATAAAAGTCTGTTCTCTACAACTGAACAGATTCAAACTGCTGTTATTGCATGACAATAAGATGAAACAAATGTTAATTTAGTGTCTTTAATACTTTACAGCTTCTGTTGGTAAACACCCTTGATCACATACCTAATGTTTAAAGCCTTTAAAAACAGTTTGTTTCGTGTGATTCCAATCAGAATTCCCTAACTTTACCACCTTCAAACTTAATATGATAAAACACCTTCAAAAATACAGCATATCTGTAATGTCCATTTACAATGGTTTTTCAGTAGCCTATACTTCTCAAGCATAGGAATATGCTATACTATTGAGAGAAGGAAAAACAAACAAACAAACCTGTATTTAAATACATACAAAAAAAAAAAGGAAACAGGAAAGTTTTTAACTTAAATCCAGTTCCCAAAGGGGGGAAAAAAAGCAATTCTATGAATGCTGCCTTTATAACGAACAATCAGAATTTCACTAAGCTAATTTGACAGAAATTTTTCCTTATTTAAACAACATTACAAAAGTCCTGCATTATAAAATAGGGTAGAATAAATCAGTG